>NC_134687.1:613739005-613839005 GCF_050947455.1 Rhinoderma darwinii
TTGTTTAGGAATATATCAAAAGATATGTGTATCTATATCCTAAATAACCGAATCATACCATAATGGGGACTATATAGCTCCCAATCTAAGATAAAGCTTTATCCATAGAGAGTGTGAATACATTCAAATGAATGTCCCAACAGGGCATCTAAAGAGGAGAGAGGCATAAACGCAGCGGTACAGCCCTGTTCACATCCTCTTTAGATGCCCTGTATACAGTCCCCATTATGGTATGATTCGGTTATTTAGGATATAGATACACATATCTTTTGATATATTCCTAAACAAATGGGATTTTTCCCTATTTAAAGATGGCCGCATCGCGTCTGCGCTTCATTGCGCATGCGTGAATGCATACGGGATATCCGCAATACTTAGAACATGGCAATATTCCAACGCATGCGCAGTAGCGTTTTTTCGCTTACCGCTATGGTGGTGCCGTGATAACACGTCCTATGAGGTGATTTTCTATTTTAATTTGTTTTTATGTTTCACACATGATTCACACACACATGTGAACACTACTCTTAATTGGATACTTTAACTGTATTGTGAGTTATATGCACATTAACTGTTGCTTATCCATCTTACTCTGACACTAGATGTTTAACTCTGATGTGTCACTTTTTACTATGTATTTATTACGCTATTTTTGTGATGTTGTTATATACTTTTTCTCTGATTATGTTTGATTCACACACTTGATTGTCACTATGTTATATACTTGGAATGTATCACATGTTATTTGCTTGAGAAAGGCTCTAGAGGACAGAGCTGAAACGTTGCACAGGGGGCAATAAAAGTGCCCTTTTATTCACATTTACTGCGGAGTGCTGCCTATTTTTTTGAATACTATCAAGTTTGGAGCATGGTCTGTTCCTGAGGATTTGCACCCACCATACACCGGTGCTGCTAGATACATTTGTTTATCCATCTAGACAGATAGATAGATATGAGATAGATATGAGATAGATAGATAGATAGATAGATAGATAGATAGATAGATAGATAGATAGATAGATAGATATGAGATAGACAGACAGACAGATAATAGATAGATAGATATAGATAGATAGATAGATAGGATAGATGCCATCATTTCTCTTTCTAGCCACCAGAGGGCCTCTCGCTGAGCATCCAGCAGACAGATCAGATGAGAGAATTCTTTGGTTTCCAATTTTCACATTACCTTTCGTCTCTCTCACTACAATCCTGTTACAAGCCTCGAGATTCGCAGGTTAGAAATAAATCCTGGAGGATAATATTATTACATTGTGTCTTCGTGACTTACTATATTGAGACTCCCTCACTATTATTCAGGAGCAATTGTTTAAATGTTCCCATTGTTGTCATCTAGTTAATGCAGATCCCTGGAAATCCCGCAGTCAGAGCTTTGCAGAAAACTTACTGTATCATAATTCATGGAATTATCATAATGTGTACATAATGCAGCCATGAGTACATGATGAGTTAAATGACAAATCCAGCTCTGCTACATCTGAGTGATCCATTGATGGACAATACATGTGATGAGTAGGTGGTTTGTGCCTGAAATTATTCAATGTTACCTGACAATACTGATGTAGCAGAGCTGATTTTGTCATACAACTATTTTACACATTAGTTGTACCCAAAGGTTTGTGTAAAACAACAGGTACATACGTCAGGATTTCAATAAGAATTGTAGCAAATGACAAACTCAACTCTACTATGTTATCAAACTCTGCTATGCCTATTAAACCAGGGCCAGACTTAGGGGTCTGCCATCTGCACAGATACCTGGCACCTGAGTCTTGTGACCACCACAAATCCTAATAATAATTGTAGAATTATTTTGTTAGATCACTTTATGGGGCTGTTATCTAGTCATCCTGTACGAAACTGAGCCACATCTGACAAACTCAGCTCAACTGCATCTATCAAATTAAGCTACACCTATCAAACTCAGCCCAGCTGCATCTATCAAGCTCAACTACACTTATCATACTCAGCACAGCTGCATCTGCCGTGATACAGCCGATGAACTTTGCTACTACATCTCACAAACTTGGCTCTGATTCACTATTGACAAACTCAGCTCTGCTGCACATTTATTTTGTAACGCGTGATTGACTATTGCAAAAATAATTAATAATGGAGTCCTAAACACGCGAGGAAACATGGAGGGAGATAATACACCCCAGGCTCATCTGAAATCCATCTGGCCTGCCGAATCGGACATGATGAGTAAACTGCAATAATCTACTGTGAATAAGACAAAGGGCATGTGACACTGGACTGGAGCGGGTTTTATAACCCAAGGCACAAGCAGAACATGAGACAATGAGAGACTCCATTCTGCCGCCTCATTGAAAAGCACAGCACCCAAGAAGCGTATTATCAGGAAGAACAATGGAGGGGCCTCAGCTGAGTGCCTGACTCAGGTGCTGCAACAACTATAATCCCTGCTCTGCAGCAGATGGGTTAAGAGGAGGTGCAAGGAGTTAAGCTGTAAATTAGTATGGAGCCGTCTTAAACATAGGCCTGTCTATAGGGGGACGCACAGGCTGCCGGCCATAATAATATGTTTCCTTCACAAGTTTAAATCCATGTCCTCCGCCTGGACAATGACGACAACTAACTCCGCTGCCTCAGGCAGGAACAGATGAGATTCACCAGGGTCACTGAGGGAGGACAAAAATACATAAAAAAACAAAACAAAAACATCAATAAGTAAATAAAGGCAAAAAAGTGATACAGAAAAACATAAACAACAAATAAAAAACACTGCCTGGTTTTTAGAAAAATGCACATTATTAGGTCCCGAGGATCCGTAATTACGGATAATCTGCGGAGCCATTAATTTCTATTGGCCACAGACACCTTGATGTGTATTTACGGAGGTGTGTCCGGGCCATGGAAATGATCTGCAAAATATACAACATGTCCGATTCCTGTCCGCAATGGCAGCACGGGCTGGCCTATAGAAGTCTATGGGCATGTGCAAAATTTCGGACGGCTACGGATGTTCATCCGTATCCGTCCATAATTACGGAAGCGCTGCTATGCAAAGGCTGGGGATTCCCCAAGATAATGGAGCCTGAGCGATCATGTGACTTTTTCACGGGGTTGGGACATGTTGGTGACGTTTGTAGCCTTCCTTTTTTTTTCGGGCGGACCCGTCAAAATAGATGCGCGACAGATGAACTACGGACCGTGTTTGCGGACAGCATCCAGATATGCGGATGACTTAGGGCGGGTTCACACATAGCGGAATTTCACTTAAATTCCGCTGCGGACACTCCGCAGCGTTAATCCGCAGCGGAGCCGTTTCTCCATTGACTTTCACTTTAATTTAGCAGTGTTCGTTTACACGATGCGTACAATTCCGCTGCGGAGCATAGGCTGCGGAGCGGAATTTGTTGTCCGCAGCATGCTCTCTCTGTTGCGGAGCAGTGGCGGACTGGTTGCGGACTCATGGCGGAATTTCTCCATTGACTTCAATGGAGAGTCAAAATTCCGCAATGAAGTCCGCAGATCTTATGTGTGCTGCGGAGCGTATTGTTTTTACTACCATGACATTTCTTCATTCTGGCTGGACCTATGTATTTCTAGGTCTACAGCCAGACTGAGGAAGTCAATGGGGCTCCCGTAATGACGGGAGCGTTGCTAGGAGACGTCTGTAAATAGTCACTGTCCAGGGTGCTGAAAGAGTTACGCGATCGGCAGTAACTGTTTCTGCACCCGGGACAGTGACTACCGATCTCAATATACATGTATCTGTAAAAAAACATATAAGTTCATACTTACCGAGAACTCCCTGCGTCTGTCTCCAGTCCGGCCTCCCAGGATGACGTTTCAGTGTAAGTGACGGCTGCAGCCAATCACAGGCCAAGCACAGGCTGCAGCGGTCACATGGACTGGAGCGTCATCCAGGGAGGTCGGGCCGGATGCCGAAAGAAGGACGCGTCACCAAGACAACGGGCGGTAAGTATGAATTTCTTTGACTTTCACTAGGGAAAGTGCTGTCCCTTCTCTCTATCCTGCACTGAATAGGGAGAAGAGAAGCACTTTTCCTGCAGTCCGCAGCGGCCAGTCCGCATCAATTTTCTGCACATTTTGTGCAGATCCGCTGCAGAATCTGCAACGCAGATTCTGTGCGGCATTGATGCGGACAGTTGCGGAGGAATTCCGCCATGTGTGGTCATGCCCTTACAGATAACTACGGATCCGTATTTGCGGATAGTAAAAACACTGCGGTCGTGTGAATGAGGCCTTACGGCTCAATAATCCGGCATATTGCACTGGATTCGAGATTATCCATATCTACACATGCATACGACCATATTGCATCTCCATACAACCTGCTATAGAGGTGTATGGGCAATACTGTACCCCCATATGGAGCCGTTTTCTGACAAATTTTCACATTGCTTCTAGCAGGGAAGATCTCTTAGGCCAGGATCACACACACAGTTTTGATGCAGTTTTAAAAAAAATAAAAAATTAGGCCAAACATTAGAGCGGACACAAAAGAATGGAGATGAATCAGTGTTTCCTTTGTACCTTTCCTTTCTTTTGGATCCTCTTCTGGCTTTAGCTTAAAAAACTGAGCCAAAAACTGCATTAAAACTGCGTGTGTGTGATCCTGGCCATATGCAGAGGCACCATATGGCGTCTATGCCTACATGTATTTTAAGGGGCTCCATGTACCTTCATACAGGTTATGTGCACAATGCTCTACCATGTGTATGAGCCCTAAGGATACATTCACACATATTTACATGAGGTTTATATTGCTTCTGGTGGTAGCGGCTTTTAAGGGCGGGTTCACACATGGCGGAATTTCACTTAAATTCCGCTGCGGACAATCCGCAGCGTTAATCCGCAGCGGAGCCGTTTCTCCATTGACTTTCACTTTAATTTAGCAGTGTTCGTTTACACGATGCGTACAATTCCGCTGCGGAGCATAGGCTGCGGAGCGGAATTTGGTGTCCGCAGCATGCTCTGTCTGTTGCGGAGCAGTGGCGGACTCATGGCGGAATTTCTCCATTGACTTCAATGGAGATTCAAAGTTCCGCAATGAAGTCCGCAGCTGTCATGCACATGTTATGTGCGCTGCGGATGCGTCTTGCTTTTTTAACTTGACATTTCTTCATTCTGGCTGGACCTATGTATTTCTAGGTCTACAGCCAGACTGAGGAAGTCAATGGGGCTCCCGTAATGACGGGAGCGTTGCTAGGAGACGTCAGTAAATAGTCACTGTCCAGGGTGCTGAAAGAGTTAAGCGATCGGCAGTAACTGTTTCTGCACCCGGGACAGTGACTACCGATCCCAATATACATGTATCTGTAAAAAAAAATGAAGCTCGTACTTACCGAGAACTCCCTGTTTCTGTCTCCAGTCCGGCCTCCCAGGATGACGTTTCAGTGTAAGTGACGGCTGCAGCCAATCACAGGCCAAGCACAGGCTGCAGCGGTCACATGGACTGGCGCGTCATCCAGGGAGGTCGGGCTGGATGCCGAAGGAGGGACGCGTCATAAAGACAACGGGCGGTAAGTATGAATTTCTTTTACTTTCACTAGGGAAAGTGCTGTCCCTTCTCTCTATCCTGCACTGATAGGGAGAAGGGAAGCACTTTTCCCGCAGTCCGCAGCAGCTAGTCCGCATCAATTTTCTGCACATTTTGTGCAGATCCGCAGCCGTAATCCGCAACCCGGATTAGGTGCGGCATTGATGCTGACAGTTGCGGAGGAATTCCGCCATGTGTGGTCATGCCCTAAAAGATAAAATGTAAATATGAACTACCTACAACGGCAATTGTGGCAAAACCTTGATGAAACTACATGTGATTTTTTTTTATACAAATTCTTGCAGTGTGGTGCCGATATATTTCAATTGACTTTAAGAAACAGTTCGATAATACAAAATCAGCTCTGCTACATCCATAGGATTCCTGCCTAACATAGTGTACAAATACTTACTGTATATTCTCACTCAGCTCTGCCACCTGGTGGTCATCATAGTATTACTTGTACAATATAACTCCTTTAGAAGGAAGAAGACTGTTTAGTGCCACCAATAGGTGACACCCTGTAAATCAATGTCCAATCCCTTATAAAGTCTTGAAACACAACCCAGGTTATCAGTTAAATCAGAGACATTGCTCTTCATCAGCACAGAGAAGGATTCTGATTGGCTGTGTGGAGATATCATATGTATGGACTCTTGGAAGATCCAGCTAGTAGAGAGTTGATTTTGCATACTTTTCCCAGGTAGCATTGCCCTATAGACTCCCTACTAGTTGGATCTCCACAAGGAGAATCAATACCTTCCGAGGGTTTTTTATATATTTGTATATTCGGGTTTTTTTGGCCATTTTCCTATTACAAATAAATGGATGAAGAGCTCCACAGCAATTTTTGCTCATGGACATTGATTAGTGAATTTCCCGAAATTCATTTTGGGGCCGATTCTATGGAATCGGCTGCCCAGTTCGATGCGGTCCAAAGAAATTTCACACAAATCGTAAGTACCCCAATTGCCCTATTTGACTCTCTGATGTTTTTTAGGACTGTATCGAAGTTGGATACAGTCCTAAAAGACCTCAAAGAGTCAAACACTTGTGATTTAACCCTTAAAGTAAAAAAAAAAAAAAATACCATAGTCATCTCTCCTGGTCCTCAGTACAGACACATTTCTGCTGATCCACTAAGTTTGACATTATTTTGACCTATGTGACCACTGTAGCCAATCACAGGCTGCAGCGGCCACATGGGACAAAACTTTGTAATTTCAACAGTCAGGCAGGCAAGGTGACCTTGTTTTGCCCCATGTGACCACTGGTGTGGCAACAAGGGACATTTTGCCCATTTGTGCGCCTCTAACCTGAAAGTTTTGTATTTCACCAGATACAAAACTTTTTGGAAATTCAAACCGAATACGATTTGTTTAGAATCGATTCCATCATCTCTAGTCATAGGTTAAAGAGACCATGTCTGATTTTTTGGGTGATTGTCATCCGACTTTTTCCCATAGGGAAACATTGAGAAATCAATGGAGGGTTAGCTTAAAGTGGATCTGTCATCTCTCCTGACATGTCTGTTTTAGTAAACACTTGTATTCCCAATGAAAGTCTGGAACATATTTTCCTAGAACTCTGCTTTGGGCGGTTCCTCTGTTATTCCTCCTATAAGTTTATGAATAAATTGAAAACTGGGTGTTACCATTCCCCTTGTCAAAGGGGTGTGTCCCTACACAGTCTCACTCTGTCAGCACTGATTGGACAGTGTCAGACTGAGTAGGGACACACCCCCAACTGGTAACACCTAGTTGGTAGTTTATTCATACATTTCTAGGATGAATAACAGAGGAATGGTACAACGTATAGTTCTATGAAAATAGGCACTAGAATAGTTTTTTTTATGGGGAATATAATTATTTACTAAAACAGACATGTCAGGAGAGGTGACTGGTCCTCTTTAAGGGCCTGTTCACATCAGCGTTGGCTTTCCATTCCGGGGTTCCGTCTGAGGTTTCCGTCGGGTGAACCCCGCAACGGAAAGTCAAACTGAAACCACAGCTTCCGTTTCAGTCACCATTGATATCGCAGTCGACTCCGCTATTGATTCCTTCGTTAAAACGGAAACCTGCCGGAATGGTGACGAACGGAAACCATTAGCAATTTTTCCGTCACCATTGATATTAATGGTGATGGAAACAGAAGCTGTGGTTTCAGTTTGACTTTCCGTTGCGGAGTTCACCCGACGAAAACCTCAGACAGAACCCCGGAACGGAAAGCCAACGCTCATGTGAACAGGCCCTTAGGCACTATTACGTTAACATTTCTATCAGTCAGAAACACTTGTTTACACTCTATGTATCCATTATTACCATTCAAAAATACTGGACAAAAAAAAATAATTCTGTAGTCAAAACAAGAATGGAGAAAATTTTGTCTGATTCCCCAAACAGGCTAAAGTTTTACTGCAAAAATTACAGTTTGTCAGTGTGAGTGTGAACAGTGGTGAATATGGAACACACTGTAGGTGCGCTCACTTCAAGGCCGCAGCGTTATAGATTTTTTTGTCACACTGTCAGTTGCTTTTATTTTATTACCTAACGTTTGTACAGCGAAATAATGGCTTATCATTTAAAGAAGCCGAGGGAGAATAGAGCGCTGCTCTATATCAACATAAAAAAAAAAATTCAAGGTTACAAACTACTTGTATTCAGAAAACGTTCACATTTTGTCAAAGAATATCAATGGAATTCAATAATTTTTCTGGTCAAAAACGTGTAAACATAAAATGATTTAAAAAAAAATTATAGTAATAAAATAATAAAATAGAATATAAAACCCATAGAATTTGTTCCATTTTAATTGCTTGTTCATCCCTTTTTGAAGAGATGATATTTGGGTTGGGGTTGCATTGTTATCGCTGTCTCCTTCCACTGAAATGAATGGAAATACTCAGAGGAGGAGATTGGTTTCCTAGGTCGTATATGGTCTGTCGTTATAATGCTTTCCCCTTGTGTACTAATGCAGGTAGGCACAGAAGGCACAAGCGTAGGACTAAAGGAAAGCATCCCCATTCCTGGCAGACATGGACCTTTCGAGTACTGACGAGGAGAAAAAACCCAGGAACAGCTTCCTACAGATGGGTTTTCTTCTTTATGGAGGTGACTCTGGCTTAGCTAAAATTCCTAGTCCTGTTTTAAGGCTCTTCTACGGGACGTACATTGGCTTACAGGGAAGCTACCTCCAATAGGGGGCACTAGAGAGATTGTTTTCCTTCTCTTGGTTCAAGAACTAACTTGCATATGTATAATTTTGGATGACTAAAAATAGCTCCCTATATGCGCTGAGTGTCCTGTTGAGTAAAAATTCAGACTCTGGAGCACAGACATTTATGAGTACAGATAAATGTTAGCATTTCAATAATTAATTCTTTCTAAATTCTGTAAAACAACTTTACTAGATAAGTATATTAGCATATCCATTCCTTCCATATACATAGATAACAGTATATCTATACCTCCCATGTCCATAGATAATAGCATATCCATACCTCCCATGTCCATAGATAACAGCATATCCATTCCTTCCATATACATAGATAACAGTATATCTTTACCCCCCATGTCCATAGATAACAGCATATCCATACCTCCCATGTCCATAGATAACAGCATATCCCTAGCTCCCATGACCATAGATAACAGCATATCTTTAACTCCCATGTCCATAGATACCAACATATCCATACATCCCATGTCCATAGATAACAGCATATCTATAACTCCCATGTCCATAGATAACAGCATATCCATACCTCCCATGTCCATAGATAACAGCATATCCATACCTCACATGTCCATAAATAACAGCATATCCATACCTCCCATGTCCATAGCTAACAGCATAGATGTCCCGTTTTTGGGGGATTGTCCAACGAACGGGTCACAAAGTAGGTGTGATTTATGCTAATTTACATAAAAGTGAGTGTTCTTGGGATTTTTGGGAATATTCCTCAGGGGCGGGTCTTAAAAGTGTCCCGCTAATGGGAATGCAAATGTTAGAAGATATGGTATTTTAAACCCTGGGACTCACTGTTGAGAAAAACTGGGGGCCATGCAGGGGCATTACTTGAATTCAAAGGACCCAATATCAAGATCAGATGGGTACTCACCATCTAGTGATAAAACACTAAAGAGACATAACTAACAATAATTAAAGTTAAAGATAATAGCACCACATATCAGAGAAACCACATAGTAGCAGAAAGCCACCAACTTCTTATTCCCCACAAAAAAAGAACAATGTTTTGGTATCTGAGTGGACCCCTCAAGTTCTAGCCCCATAAAAGCTGCTATGGGTGCCATAGTCCCTTTAGTGCAGTACCCATCACAACATCAATGTGGCTGAAATTGGTACTGCAATTTAACACCATTCAAGTGAATGGGACTGAGTTATAGTATAGGCGTGGTTGGGCTGCACCAATCACACATTGATGACCTATCTGAAGGATAGATCCTCAATTGGAAAACCTCTTTCATTTTCTAACCCAAAAAGTATTGACTTTTTAAAATAAATGTATTGTATTAGATAGATTATTGTTGTTATAGCCCATAATAACACTTCAATGTGCTCATTCATCTTCCTGTTCTCCTAGTCTGCACAATCTTGAAAAATGTAGCTCTCAGTCTTCTTACGATCAACCATTGTCAGCCATCTTGAAGACTATGTAGAGATATCCTTGGTCACCCAGTCACCTAAATTCAATAATACATCTAAGCTTTCACCTTACCTTCTTTATTCATTTCTGCCAGTCTTGTGTATGATATTCTATAGGCTTATGTGTCTAGTAAAAAGGGAGAGATAAGGCTGTCCACATAACAGCCCACACACAGTGGGATCCAGCAATGCAAACAAGCTACAGTATATTATAAAGTAATGCAATTTTTAACTAAATAATATGGTTTTAATCTCTACAAGACAGGTTGCACTGGGAATGGAATCACATTTTTTTGCCCATGCTGAGCGGCAGGTTGATAGCTTTATATTTATTGTAAAGTTGAGTATATTATAACTATCTTATTGTAACAATTTTTGGCTGCTCAGGCACAGTAACAAGTAACTAACAGAATTTTAAATCCCTTCTGTATGATCTGTGCACGTTGTGGATTAATTTGGAAAATGGTAATTGGTGTTCGCCGCACTACACCACCTGGCGATCCGGAAAAACTGATCTGCCTTGTGGAGGAAACATTCCCAAATATTTACAAATTAGGAAAAAGTGCGAAGAGATAAACAGTCATTAGACAGGGGTTTATGCAGAATCACACACAACGTCTGTCGCTGTGCATGTGAGGGATACAAAAATTGTTAACTTGTCTATTGAGGACTTGACCCTGAACAGATCAGTCGACAGACACATTTGACTTCCCGCCTGCATAGTGAAGGCTGCGTATAAAAGGAGGCACCACTGAATAGCTGGACACATATGGCTACATGAATGGATATATCACGAGGGAAAAATATATTCTGTAGGGGCTGCATGGTTTGTGGGTGGTGATAACTCTCAGAATACAAAATGTGTACTGTATAGCATCTTATGATATGGGAAAACCCCAATTATACCAGAATGTATAAAAGCATCTATCTATCTATCTATCTATCTATCTATCTATCTATCTATCTATCTATCTATCTATCTATCTATCTATCTATCTATCTCATATCTATCTATCTATCTATCTATCTATCTATCTATCTATCTATCTATCTATCTATCTATCTATCTATCTATCTACCTCATATCGACAGAATCTCATATCCATCTTTTTCCTGCTAAGTCAAGGGTGAGGATCATCAGGAACATACATTGTTGCGTGTTATTGGCCGAAAAGATTGATAGAAGACGACCTATAATAACCTGGATAAGTAATATTATTAGAAACATCCAATAACCTGAAAATCCAATAATCCAACACCAGCCCACTTCTTAAACCCCAATGCATCATCCTGCCACCCAGTAGTCAGAAGATTTAGGGCATTGTGGGTGTTTTCAAATTCATCAACAGAAAAGTCCATGTGGCCACATTACCTTGTAAGCTCTGCAGAACTTTGTCAGTAATAAGGGAATATTACTAAGCACTGTTACAAATACACCCAGGGTGCCTGGGGGAGTGGGTGACACAGCTGGATCTCTACACTCCTATATATATATATATATATATATATATATATACACATACCGTATATACACATACGTATGTATATATACATATATATATATATATATATATATATACATTTGTATAGCAAATCTCTTTAGATAGGTAAAGGTGGGGGAGGGGGCTTCTCTACCTTTTAGAGTTCTTATTGAAAAGGTTGCTCCAGAGTGGAGCCCAATGTAAAACCATATTGTGATGATGACTCATTAGGATAATGCTATAGGTTTAGCTGTGGTCCTAAGAAAAGCTACAGATAACAGAAAGGCTTGCACTAGACAAATAACTCAGCTCTACTACATTGACAAACCGGGCTCTGCTATATCTCTATGTCAGTAGCAGTGTATGATTTCAAATTAAAGCAACAGGACACCAAGCCTCAATGTAACAAAGTAAACCTCACATCAGACAGAAGGCTGTCAGGATGGTGGCCATTACCTGCGAAGAGAGAAGAAGGCAGGAGGACCCAGAATAAAGCTCCATATAGGACCTGTAGCTCCATGTCCTCAATTCAAACACCAATAATAAAGATGAAGTATAATCCCATGTGAAGGGTCAGTACAAGAAGGTATAATCCCATGTGGAGGGTCAGCGCAAGGAATGTTTGAGCAACAGTCAGGCCATAAGTCACTCAGAACCAGGTCCACATCCAACCCCTGATGTCCAGAGCAGCTTCTGTGATACTTGTCCCCATTGAATGTGAGGTCAGATCATCTGCAGGAGACTTCCATTACTGGATGGCACCTCCTCCTCTAGTGAGTTCATGAAGTTCCACCACAAATGATCAGTCCTCCCCCAAGTTATTCAGTAGATCTCCAGCAAGGAGCTCTCATCTTCAGAAGAAACTCTGTCTCCAAAGGTTTCCCTCAAAGACCCATCCCTTGTCTGAGATCTTCCTGCTGTACCTAAACTCTTCCCTTCTGCCTTCGAAATGAAGCCTCCAGCAGCAGCCACATAATGGGACCCCAGCAGGCTCCGCTCACTCATATGAGAAGGAAGAAAGGATTAGCTAAGGTCTGCCGTCTGAACCTCCCACTTTCTAATGGCCCCGATGAACCTACTATGGTACCGACTACCATCATCTTTTGAAAAAGGGAACTTTAAAATAACAGCGTACCAGACTATTGGCTTTATATACACATGTAGCTGTTCCGAATATGTTATTCAGTTCTTGTGATAGCTCTTTGTGTCAATACAATGATTTTGGTTAAATTGAGTCAAACCACAGCCAAAAAAAATTCAGAAAAAAACTAATCTCTCTAAGTGCCCATGTACATAGCGTTATTATGGATCCATATAACATAGAATTCTAACGGCTCGCAGATTCATACGCAATCCATGAGAAAAAATAACTGTGCCTTGTTCCAACACATATATTGGAAAGTAAAACTTGTAAGGAAGAATCCAACGCCTCCTGGAGGCACCATTCAATGGCACGTGAGGTGCCTACAGCTACGTAGCACACAACCAAAGGGACAAAAGCTTCTTCCAATGCTTGTCTTCCTCTACGTAGAACTACAAGTCTCTACATGACCAAGCAATCAGAGGTTAAACATAGCATGAAGGATCTCATTGTCTATCTCAAGTGGTTCCAATTGACGTCCATTTCTAAACAATTTTGAAACCAAATGTTCAACTTAATTTCCACCCTCAAAAGCCACAATCTGTTTTCTTTCATCTTGTTGGCCTAACAGTTGGCAACTTTGGAGTCTGTTGGCCAATTACCCTTTAAGAAGTTCTACATATATTAATGGTGGGCGTCACAATGTCTGTCAGGAATAAATTGACCAGGCAATTTTTTTCTTCCTACAGCTGTCAAGCAGATGATAGTCTGCGCTGTGACTGCTGACACACCAGCCATACTCACAGCCACATATGTAAATGTTCCCTCCTGTCAGTGTGTTGCCCTGACAATCCCAGCCTGACTCGAAAAAGAAAGAGCAGCAAGCATGTCATGGAGCGTGGGACAGCTGAGAAACCAGCATGGAACCTGCCTAGAGAGCAACACAAAAAAAAAAAAAGTGCAAAATCCATCCATTAAATGCAACAATATACAAAAATATACAAAAAAAAACAACAATATCATAATAAAGATAAAAATATTATTATTAATAATAATAATAATTAAATAATTAATCATTTAATGAATATATAATAATTATTTGTTCAAGTTTAGTTAAATTTAAAAAACAAAAATTAAGAAAATTTATTTTATTACATATCTCTCTTCACTATGAATTAAAAAGATTGTTTTATACCAATGTATGAATCGCGTAATATTGACTTGCTTGTATTACTAATTAATCTTGAAATGAAATGTTTATAATTACCCATTAATTGTAATATTTATAAAATAAAATAATTGTCATTAGTATTTAAATTATTATTTTTACTATTATTATTAGTATTTATATTTGTATTATTATTAGTATTATTATTATTATTATTATTATTATTATTATTAAGTAAATTACTATTGTTATTAATAGTATTTAAATAATAAAAATAATAATTACTAATATTATTTCTGTTATTACTACTATTATTATTATTATTACTACCATCATTCATATTATTTATATTATTACTACTATTATTATTATTATTATTATTATATTTTATACAATTAGGCTATGTTCACACGGGGTAGTTTGCCGAGTTTTTTGACGCGGAAACCGCGTCGCAAAACTCGGCAAAAACGGCCCGAGAACGCCTCCCATTGATTTCAATGGGAGGCGTCGGCGCCTTTTTCCCGCGAGCAGTAAAACTGCCTCGCGGGAAAAAGAAGCCACATGCCCTATCTTCGGGCGCTTCCGCCTCTGACCTCCCATTGACTTCAATGGGAGGCAGGAGAAAGCGTATTTCTCGCTGTTTTATGCCCGCGGCGCTCAATGGCCGCGGGCGAAAAACGGCGCGATAATTGCCGCGAAAATCGGCGTGCAGGGAGAGGAATATCTGCCTCAAAGTTCCAAACGGAATTTTGAGGCAGATATTCCTCCCCCAAAATACTCCGTGTGAACATAGCCTTAATTTAGAAAAGTTGATGAAAGTCGTCTTGAAAAAAATGATACATTTCTACATTCAAAGTAAAAAAAATATTTTTTAATTAAATAATTAAATGTTTGTTTTTTTCAATTCATTCAACTATAATGATTCTATGTAGATGCAGACATTTATGAAAATAAATAACTCTACAGATCATTTTGATTGTGGTGATTATAATGCAGTACCATTTTACTCCTTCAGGTGTCACTGTGACAATTACTTTCCATAGACAACATTGCACAGCACTATCTCAGCTCTCCCTTCTTACTTTATCCGCACTACACAAATATATCTTGTAGACAACTGTATCATCAGTGATGTCAGATTCATTTTTTTTTACTTGCTCCAGGCACTTGCATCATTTTCGACAGGAAGGTTAATGTGCATCGAGTAGTAATTCCATTGTATATAAAGTTTTATTTATTTGTATGACACTGAAATGATTTATGCCCCAGCCATGACATTACCCTGATTTTCTCATCTTCAATTCAAACATTGTACTTCACCCCATATAATAGAATTATTTTAATGATCCATATTATTTACACAGCACCAAGACCAGAGTGTAGACACTTGGGTGTAGATTTCATCACATCTGCTACAAAACCCAACGATTAAGGTTAAATAATTGAATAAAACAATTAAGAGGCTATAGGTTATGTAGTTAATTTATACATTTTATCACTGGAATATAAATATTCACCTTCCCTAAACTTTTGCCGAGCTGTAAGTCAGGTCCAATATTCCTTAAAGAGGTGGTCCAGTCATAAGAAATTGATGGCCTATCCTCAGGATAGACCATCGCTATCAGATCGATGGGGTCAGACTTCTGTAAACCGGCCGATCAGATGTTTTGAAGGGACCACAGCACTTGTATGAGCGCTGCTTCCCCTTCATTACTGTCACTGCTTGTACTGAGAATCGCTGACATACTTGTACAGACGGTCCACAGTATTACAGCCTTCTTCCATTCACCTCAATGGGAGAAGGCTGTAATATTGTGACCTATTAGTGTGTCAGAGATTTACAGTATGAGCAAATAAGGAATGAAGGGGAAACAGCACTCGTTAGAGCGCCGCAGCCCCTTCAAAACAGCTGAGCGGCAGGTGTGACGAGAGTCAGGCCCCCACCGATCAAATATCAATGGCCTATCCTGAATGTAGACCATCAATTTCTTATGACTTGACAACTCTTTTAAATGGCTTGTCCACTTTGGACAAACCCCTTTTTGCTGGAAGGGTCTCCCAACTATAAGTTGATCACAGAGTCTTCTTCTCCTGGAACTCCCACCAATCAGCTGTGGAAAATCCGGCATCAAGTGTTTAATTCCACTGCAGCGCCACCAAAGAGAAAATGAAGAATTACACAGTTCCTGTGCTGTCATGTTTGGAAAGGCTGGGTCCTCCCGAAAGAGAGAGAGAGAGAGACACCTTTAGTAGCTGATCTATACTCTAATTAATAGATGAGGATCATGATCAGGGACCCCACTCTATTAACTCAGAATTCTCTAATAGGGTGTACGAAAATGGGTTTTCTAAACCTGACAACCCTTTAAAAACAACATGCACAAAGATTTTGCTATGATCCAATGGAAAATGTTTCTAACTATAACAGTCCAATGATTATTTGCATTTCCACTGCTATGATTGTAGAACTAATAAAGTAACTACCATAGCCAGCAACCAAGGAAATACATAAAATAAATTATACTAACATATCTATCTATCTATCTATCTATCTATCTATCTATCTATCTATCTATCTATCTATCTATCTATCTATCTATCTATCTATCTATCTATCTAGAAAAATATTCCAAGAAATGTAACAGATTTCCATCATTTTCTACCATAGACATGTATATTTTAGCAAAAGCACCTATTATTGGTCATATCAGCCGGATAATCTGTGTGTCCACGATGAAGTTGCAATATTGAGGCATTGCAGCTGTGGGGTTAAAAATCCTTGGAAACAGATGAAACCAGAAGCCACTAGTGCTTCATTATACTGACCTAGCAACATGGGACTCTGTCAAGGAAAGGCTGCGTCTCAGGATGAATATTAATGACTTTCCACTCGTTCTGCAGAGAGTTCAAAGGTCAGGAGGACTGGCTTAAATCTGCAAGCTCAGACACTTACCAAAAGATCGATAGACACACCGAGATCCCAATCATCACTCTATGATGTCACACACACACACACACACACACACACACACACACACACACACACACACACACACACTATAATATACAGTCTATCTAACTGATTAAGCCTATGGATCAACAACCCTATTAGGCTAACGTCACCAGTTGTAGACAATTGTCCATTTTTTTATTGTAGACTTTTGCCCTCTTTAAGAAAAAATTTAATTTGTGAGTTCTTGAGGATCCTGAAACTGTCATCTAATGTCCCCAATGGCTCCATGTCATCCTTAAATTTGCTCCGGAGCTTTAGTGAGAGTCGCTATCATTTATCAACCATTACAGAAATGAAACAGTGTCAGACAGATTTCTGCTCCGTGGTCCTCGAGCTCTTGGGACTGATTTACGAAGCACTTATATCATAAAAATATCTGGCTAGCCGTAGACCATCGTAGACATCATTATACATCATGAAGCTAGAACCTGTTTAAGTGGATACCCTGGATATAGAAACCTTCATGAGAAATCAGTCGTTTAGACTGGACTTTGGACTTTATTACTCCATGGTGTTATTGGATTAACTGTATTATGTGACACTGTAATTACATTTCATGGAGAACTTTCATGTGGAAGGAAGAATCAAAGAGTGTCATTCGAAATAACAACATCCAATAAAAAGTTGTTGACCGGTAAAACATACAACGTGATAAGAAGTTTGGGTTGAGTCAATAGGACACCTTAAAAAGCACAATACAAGCAGGGGCGACATACCGTATGTGCCGCCTATGCAGCTGGCCAGGTGCCCAGTACATTAGGGGGCCACTGCCACCCTAAAAACAGCTGCTTCCTGTCTATGATATTGCATGTAAGGGACTGAGCTAATTAATTTCATTTCTCTCAATTTCTGGTGGATTGAGAAAGACATAAGGTGTATCTCCATGTTGAGGTATTGGAGATCCACTGGGCTATATAATATCCTTGCACATGTGCCCTCTGCTGTCTGTGTCCACTCCTGGATCTAAGTCATTTGCTTGGTTGAAAATTCAGAGTGAATCAGGTTGATGGTCCTCCTCTTGTGGTATAACAGAAGTTTTAATGATGTGTTCATCTGTAGATCCTACAAATGAAGTTCCTATCATGTTTAACTAAGTATTGGTTAGGAGTTAGCCATAGGTAGTGATGATGAAAAAATTGGGCGAGTCAAATCATTTGGGGGAGAAGAACAATAAATGATGGTGGATTTGAATTAAACATGCAAAGAACAAAGTATTGGTAACGGTGAGCATACCCTCAAATAATTTGGGGGAGGAGAACCTTAAAAGCTGGTGGGATTTGGATAGGACATACTAATACCAAAGTATGGGTGAAGGTGACCATACCCTCAAATAATTTGGGGGAGAAGAACAATAAAAGATGGTGGAATTTGGATAGGATATACAAAGACCAAAGTATGGTCAAAGGTGACCATACCCTATACTGTAGATAGTATTTTTACGTATGAATATATTTTATTCAGTCATGGGAAGACTGTAAAGTGTAAAATCAAATAGAACTGTTCAATTTCTAAGGTACCAAGAGAAATGAATAACCCAAACTGCACAATTACAGTCACTGTTTTGAAGGTCTTCCAAGGGTTTCAAATATTTTGCTTTCTTTATGGTCAAAAGTAGAGAAGACTTTTGTCTGTTGTGTTCCTAGTAGGTTGTTCCTTCCCTTGATAATGCTATTCTGCAAGGATTGTCAGTATTAGAAGGTTTTGCAAATACTCTCACTTTTTATGTTATACCAGTGAGTGTTGGAACCAAAAAGGTGTATACCACCAGTGTTATATAAATTTGTATTGAGGAAAGGACAAGTAGGACAAGAGTAATGGTTCCTTTGAAGAAATGTGAAAAATAAAAAAACTTTATTAGAGATTTTTTAAAAATAAATAATTTTTAATATTAAAAAATATATATTCCAATGTTGGTCTATTATGTTGTGGTGTGGATGACCCCTGTCAAACACCAAGGGCAAAATAAGCCTAAGAGTTAATTATCTATCGTATATTCCTGTAATACACTATTATAATCAGACTTGCTTGTAGTATATTACTTTATAACAAGCTTAATTGTTGCTCTATTTTGAGCTAGGTCTATTATATCAGAGTTAAGTAACCATAGGGCAGTGATTTTTCAGTATGCTGTATTCACATATTCTCAATGTATCAATGCTTTGTATTTGTATACTTTGAATGTATCAATGTTGTGCTATATTCACATGCACTGATTGTATCAATGTTGGCTGTGAGTAGGTGTCTTGTCGTTCTCACCATGTGAAAGATGACAGGCAAAAGCGCAATAGATATATTGCTGGGAAATTTGAATTCACCGTTGGTTACACTTATTGTGATGTGCCAGTTGATCAGCCTGGCAATCCAGATCGAGATGATATAGGTCAATCACCAGCGCTATATTTTTCTGCCAGTGGTGAAGTGCACTATATGAGGTACACTTATAGTTGGATGCTAATAGTAGGTTAGACACCAGTCAAGTGTCATGTGCATCGCTAACCATCGCTAGCACCTGCTTCTAGGATAAACAGTTTTAGTATAGTGCCCTACGTTAATATGCCTTGAATTTACTATGTCAGCGGCTAGAGCGTAAGCACCGCTGGATTCGGAGAGCGCAGGGCAGAATTGTCTAAAGTATTAGAACTGAGCAATCTCTGTGTGCCGTTATGATGTTACAGTGGACGCTAGCAGTGATTTCATCTGTCAGCGTTCGGCGAGATTGCCGGGTGAGCTGTCTCATGTACCGCTGTGAGAGCTATGTGGACGCCGCTGTCAGTGAATTAACTCGGCAGCGTTCGCCAGAAGTCCTCGATCTCCCACTGGGACAGGCAAGAGAAAATAGCTGGGCTTCAAACCCTTTTGAAGGTCTTCCAAGGGTTTCAAATATTTTGCTTTCTTTATGGTCAAAAGTAGAGAAGACTTTTGTCTGTTGTGTTCCTAGTAGGTTGTTCCTTCCCTTGATAATGCTATTCTGCAAGGATGTACTAGTGAGTGCACCTGGGCGGCTAAAACAAAATGTTGGTCTTCAAGGATTACCTTCCCTTTGTTGAGTAGCTTTATGGAATTTTATCTCATATTTTCTAGTTCGTGGGATAATTCTCCCATTTATCGAGTAGGTAGGTCAAAATCAACTCAACTTGTTTCAGACACCTCAAAGACATTACAACACTCATCTAAAGAACTGAGGAAGCCTCTTAGATTATTTATGAATCATCTTTAAGACAAATTGGGTTAATTTTGGTCTACCACTTCAAACATCTTCAAGACAAATTGGGTTAATTTTGGCCTATCACTTCTAGATATACCATGTCCTGGATACATGAAAACCTAAATTTTCCATTTAAAGTTTCACTTATCTATGACAATTTTAGTATACTTTGTTTATCAATTTCTAGTGATGTCTTCCAATAGTCCTCTTGTCATCTATGTGACAATGTAGATATTTCCTCACTGTTTTACTGGTACCTGCTAGACCAGGGGAGCACACCCTGTGGCCCGGGGGTCAAATGCAACCCGTAATGGTGGTTTATGTGGCCAGCATCTATCTCCTATACGCCCGTTTTTGGGTTCTCCATTCTGTTTAGCTCTCCAGAGAGAAAGAGTTGCAGTGGAGAGGTGGCTCCACATGAATGCATCTCTTTCTGTGGTAGTTTATAGAAGTAGTTCCCATAAACTACAATGGAGAGGACCGTGCTTATGAATGACCACCTTGGCTGTTGCTTACTGGAGTGCCCAATGGGGCAGCAGTGAATCCTCATTCTCTAAAAAATTAGAAGTCCAAGAGGTTGAACCCTCACCTATCAGGCATTCATGGCATGTACTGTTAATATGTCTAAGATGGGAATACCATCTTGTGAGTGGTGCGATCAAACAAAGTGGCCCTTGGACCAAAAAAATCTGTTCACCCCTAGACTCTTCTTATTGCCCAACCCTAAACTCTAGACTCTTCTTATTGCCTAACCCTAAACTCTAGACTCTTATTGCCCAACCTTAGAATCTAGAGTCTTCTTAATGAGCAACCCTGGACTCTACACTCTTCTTATTGCCCGTTCCTAGATTCTAGACTCTTCTCATTACCCAACCCTACTGCCAGTCAGATGTTGAAAGCTATAGTTCCCTAATATCTAAAAAAAGATCCATCTGATACATAGATAACAGATATTTCTCCATAGATTTATGGGACATGTATGTCTGTGTTAGGTTCCAGCAACTTGAATATGCCTTTTGACGCACCAGGAATATTCAGTGAAGAATACAATCTTTTATTTCAGCATCAAAGTCACAACCCTCCTTTATACACTGCTGTCTATCCTAGAGGGTGATGTATTTTCTTCTCTTGAAAGTCGCCAGAGGCATTAAAGTTATATACCAGCTGAAGTCTCTGAGGAATGATCAGCAGTGACCTATGGAAGTTAAGCTCTACAGACAGAGATGAGATTTTATTACATCTGTTCTGCTCACTTGTTATGGCACAGCCTACGACAGCTCTGGGGTCTTAAGTCTTCCATTTATCTACCCAGGAAGATTGTAAAGAACTAGATAGAGGCAGCTTTCTTTTGCGCTGTCCAAAGGTGACCTATGGGTTTCATTGAAAGATTCTCCGAGTTGATTTTGCAATGAGAAGCTAACTTCGTCATCTTGTTATATGAACTCAATCTGATAATGTGACCTCAGCTCCTGGATTTAGACTTGGAACCAGACTTTGAACGTCAGATACGTGCTAAAGTTACATATTGTTCCAGTTCAGATAAGTCCCTGTTATTATATTACACGTTCAATGGGCTGTATGAACTCATTTCATTTTCCCCAATAGATAAAGCCATAAATCTCCTATAAATTAAGTTTGTGATACAAGAAACTTGTCATTTCATTATAGTATGGTGTATGTTAGTGATATAGTAGATGACTCTAAGCCTGAAAAATCTACAATCAAATGTATGTAATTAGATAATATGTTACGGAGGCACCAGCAGAGTGGAGAATACCTGGCAAGGTCTAAACTTCAAAAAAACAAAACAATTAAATGACCAAAAAAAATGTACAGTTTTTTTTAAAGGCTAGCGTATTTTATGATGTCATGTTTGGCTTTATTTACCTAATAAAAGTTAGCTCTTGGCAGTGTAAGACTTCGCTCTAGTACAGTGTGAGCTTTTTCCAACCTCTACCTATGTTAAGGTCCAATGACAATGTACTGATCTTGAGGATTCCCGGCACCAGCAGCCGTGATCGTCGGGGGCAGCGACCGTGATTGCTGGGGAAACGGCTAGTAAGTATTTAATGAGTCATAGGGAATGGATGAGGCAGGTCCTTCAGAGGTATAGCTGCATTTGAGACCCTCTATTACACCGCTGTATGGCATATGTGAAAAGGGTTATCCAAAACAGTCACGATCGTTCATCAAATTCATCTTGTTCCGCTTTGGCATAAATATTATAGCACTTGTGGCTCCTCCCCTTCAAACACCTTCTCATAGGAGGAGCTTATAGTTTAAAAAAGGCTAGTCAAAACCAAAAAAACTCTCATATTCATGGTGGCTTCACTGATTCTCTAGGCAGTCTGTGTTTGGGAACTACTTAGCGTGGCCATGTTTGAGCTTTTTGTCCAATTGTGTGGAAGCCCCACCACCCTACTCCAAGTTCATACAGTAAGGGTCTTTTCACATGGCCTGATATGGGCCATGAAAACGAGCGTCGATCAACGAGACAGCTCGTTGATTGGCACTCGTTTGCTCTTTTTACAAGGAGTAATGATTGGTTATGTATGGTGATGAGCGATCACTTTTATGATCGTTCGTCCCCATAAATTTTTATTATGTCGCCAGCACATCCCCCTGTTTACAAAGGAAGAAGTGCTGCCAACTAGCGACCATTTTATTTACTGCGTAAACGAGCAGATCGTTCATTGACTGATCATTGCACTGTATACAAAGGGTAATGATGGGGAACCAGCGTTCATATGAATTGCTTGAGGTCTGTGGAAGCCGCTTTCACCATCACCTCCATTGGAGTGATGTGTGCCCGCCAAAACAACCGATCTGACTATGGCCACTGTCTGCTTTAGAATTTAGAACAAAGTTAGATTTTCCAAAGTAATTTCTAGCAAGCTCTTCATTTTGTCTAAAAGTGTCTACCTGTCCTTCTGACAGCCAAGATGTACGTTTAGAGCAAAGATGACAAGTTGTTATTATTCCCTTCCGGCACCAGTCCTAGATCAACCACAGCTAATTAACCATTTATGTTTGCTTCTCATATTGAGAGTTAGAACTTCAGTCCATCACACTTTAAGGGTTGATATGTTTTCAAGCAATCTTAAATGTCCTTTGAAGTTTTCTTCACCATATATCAAAATATCATCCATTACAAAAATAGTTTTCTCTTCTGAACAGCTGTTTGTTGTAACTACGTAAAGAGAATCTGTGAGCAGTCTTGAGTCCTCAAAACTGCTGACAGCACTATTTACAGGTTGAGGAGTGCAGCGTAGCCATACCTATGTTGTCGGCCATGCAAGTTGCATGTTCGAGAAATCTCTATTATAATTTCCTTGGCTCCGCAATTGAAAATGCAACTCTCTGCTCTGCATGCTGGTTCTAGCCATCTCCTGATTGGACGCTAGATTCGTCATGCAGAGAAAACGGGGCTGGCAGAGACATTGTAGGGAGCCCGATGCAATTAACGTGAAGAGTCCACCTCCGTGACACTTGCAACCATGGCGTCGGGTTAATCAAAATGGAGATTCCATGGTTATGCAACTTGGTATCATTACGCTACACTCCCCACCCAGTATATAGCACTGTCAGCAGTTTTTAGGGCTTATGCAGTACCTTTAAGTTAGAATTGGTATTAACAGAGGTTGTGGTTTCTGGTACCTAAG
Source organism: Rhinoderma darwinii (assembly GCF_050947455.1). Classification (NCBI taxonomy): domain Eukaryota; kingdom Metazoa; phylum Chordata; class Amphibia; order Anura; family Rhinodermatidae; genus Rhinoderma; species Rhinoderma darwinii. The sequence goes on from NC_134687.1 coordinate 613,762,832, forward strand.
GGGCCCAAATGGTTCCTCTGCCCTATATGAGGAGACCAGTTTTATAAATTATGTATAACAGCTGAGTGGCCCTGCTACAGAGTTTACATTGGGGTCCAGGAGCATCAAATGACCCCTCTGCTCCCATCACGTCCGTGGAAAAAGCAAAGATTTCCTTTTCTTTCCAATGCCGTGGGATCAGCTCTCTGCTCTATGCTCATTGCTGCCCTTGATGAGTAATGCACTTTGTATGACATTCCATGAGGGGTAGGAGGGGCTGTGACAACTGCTTCCAGCACATTTCCTGCTCACAAAAATGGTTATCGCTTATAAGTCTTGAATATATTAGCTACACCTGAACGCTTTTTTTGTTTCCTGGAAAAGAAAACTCTTCGGGGGTTATTCATCAACCTTTTTACCGCAGTTTTCTGGCGTAGAAAAGTCTCAAAAGGGGCGAAAAGTCGCAATTTGTGGAAAAGGGATGTGGCCATTGAGGCCCGCTAAATTTATTAGAATTTACAACAGAAGACTGGCTAAATTATAGTGGAAATCTCTACCAGCTCCTAGCTGGCATATATTTCATTCTATTGGGCGTAGCAAAGTAGAGGCCCATACCGTACAACCCTCCCCCCCCCCCCCAATCAGACTACACTCCCAGGTAAAAAAAAAAAAAATGAGATAAAATAAAAAATGTCATAAAAAAAATCAATATAATTACTTCACAGCTATTCTTTTCCATCATCACTCCAGCGCTGCTCATACAACGTACTGATGATGTTGAAGTGTTACGTTGCATATAAGGCCCTGGTGATGCCCGGCGTCAGGACCTTTTACAAGCGGCGCTGGTGTGATAAGGGTAAGTGGAGGTAAGAATAGGAGCAGTGAGGCGAGTATGTGTTTGTTTATTTATTTTATTATATCCGATGGGGGGAATGGATGGCGCATGGCCGCGATCATTGCACATATTAGAGGAGCACGGCCCCGCCGAAACAGGTGACACATTTATGAAGAGTCTTTGCAGTTCACTCCAACTTTTCTTGCCATTAACCCTGGGGTATGAAACGCCAGTTTTAATAAATTGACTCCTTCTTAAACTCAGACCCGTTTTTAATGTATTTCCTAATCCTCACGTTAAATGACATGAAAACAGAAGGAGAATTTCCATATTTGAGAAACAAGTTCATGTTCTGACAACAATTTTTGGAATACTCTTAAGGAGTCATGGGAAAGTTATGATCTTCCTGTTGCAGAACATTGTCCTCCTTCACTAACATTAGTTTTAATTTGTCTACTTTTCCAAAAACTTTTTGAAAGAACTTTGTAGTACTTAGAATTTGGCAGACGCTTTCAGTTCACCACAAAAGTACAAAACCAAAAATGTTGGAAAAAATGATTTATTATTTTGTGTCAAAGACATCAAAAAATACAATATTTGTTGCTAAGCAATGATTTTTAATGCTGAACTAGAGTCTCAGAGCAATGTACAGTGTGCTATTAATACCGGGAAACATTCATAAATTGCAGACATCTCACATCCACAACGCTGCCTAAGGGCTCCTTCAACAGTGGAGAAACTTGAGAAAAGTTGATTCACTTATTTTATAAATTCATAGAAACCATAAACCTATCATTTCAGCTGATGAGTAAATCTATAATATCTAGTATAATGGTTACAACAGAAGAATTACCAAGAAGACTACAGTTTCTGGGGGAGAAATGTAACTCAATTTTAATATTTATACTCCATGGTCCCCATTATTCATGAGTCTGTCCCCTAGGGGTAATGGACCATGGGACTAAAAAAGTAAGAATCACTAAGGGCACCATATTACAATATAGGCTTTCCTTTTTTTTCTCATAAAGATTCAATTTGCTGCTTTAGTCCTATATCTAAATACCCTGGCCATGGCAAAGTAGCTCGTTAAAGTCCCACCGGGCACCCTACACCTGGGGCACTTGCGCCGCCAATCCCACTCCTGCTGAGCTATGCCCATGGGTTCTATAAACAGGATTTGAGATCTCGCTTTGGAAGACCTTTCAAAATTGCAAACTACAAGGTTGATGAGTGGTCGCCACGTAATTTCCTCAGAGAGTTGATATGTTCTCCGTGGGCTTGCGTGGGTTTATCAGAGATGGATTGTTAATGTTAAATACAATATAAGTGGAATTTCTCTTAACATTAATTCATACCCTTCAAAAACAGCGCCACTCTTGATTATTGGCTGTATCTGGTATTGCAGCTCAGTTCCTTTTAAGTGAGTACCATCAACAGTCCTTGTACAAGAGTGGTGCAATGCTTGAAAAAACAAACAAAAAAACTCCTTCATGGTCTTTTAGAGTGGATTTGTAAAATGGCTATATATAATGGACATAGTGCCGGTATGCTATATATATATATATATATATATATATATATATATATATATATATATATATGTACTGTAGGTAAGTGCATGGACAGAGAAACATTCAGATTTTGTGGTGGATTCACTGCAGCCAAATCCGTGACGTAAAAATACACCACATGTGAAATAATCTTTAGGGTATGTTCACACGCTTAACAAAAACGGCTTAAAATACGGAGCTGTTTTCAAGGGAAAACAGCTCCTGATTTTCAGCTATTTTTTAATCAAACTAGCGTTTTTTGCGGTTTTTCTATTGAGTCAATGAAAAACAGCTCTTGCACTTCTTTTACGGGGGGGGGGGGGCCTCTTCTTACACAACATTTTTTTTAAAATGAGGCCCCTAATTGCCCCTGCCACCCTCCCATCATCAACTTTACAGGTAACACATACCTGCAGTAACAGATACCAACTCATTTTAATTGATCTATAGATGTAGCAGAGCTAAATTTGTTATTAACATGTTTATTTTTGGGTACTTGGATAGCTTATTTACCTAAGGGTAACCTGGAGCCCTATAGACAGCAACAGATACATTGGACCAAATTACAAACTCGACTCTACTAAAAGTATAAAAATCAGTACTATTAAAATCAATTATGTTGCTACAAGCATGACTATTAGGCCAAAGCCATACGTGGCGGAATTCCTCTTGAATTCCGCAGCGGAGCCGTTTCTCCATTGACTTCCACTTCTATTTAGAAGTGTTCGTTTAGACGATGCGTAAACTTCCGCTGCAGAGCAAAGGGTGCGGTGCGGAATTTGGTGTCCGCAGCATGCAATGGCTGTTGCGGAGCAGTGGCGGACTGGTTGCGGACTCATGGCGGAATTTCTCCATTGACTTCAATGGAGATTCTAAATTCCGCAATGAAGTCCGCAGCTGTCATGCACATGTTATGTGTGCTGCGGATGCGTCTTGCTTTTTTGACATGACTTTTCTTCATTCTGGCTGGACCTATGTATTTCTAGGTCTACAGCCAGACTGAGGAAGTCAATGGAGCTCCCGTAATTACGGGAGCGTTGCTAGGAGACGTCAGTAAATAGTCACTGTCCAGGGTGCTGAAAGAGTTAAGCGATCGGCAGTAACTGTTTCTGCACCCGGGACAGTGACTACCGATCCCAATATACAGCTACCTGTCAAAAAAATAGAAGTTCATACTTACCGAGAACTCCCTGCTTCTGTCTCCAGTCCGGCTTCCCAGGATGATGTTTCAGTCTAAGTGACGGCTGCAGCCAATCACAGGCTGCAGCGGTCACATGGACTGCCGCGTCATCCAGGGAGGTCGGGCTGGATGCCGAAAGAGGGACGCGTCACCAAGACAACGGCCGGTAAGTATGAAATTTGTTTACTTTCACTAGGGAAAGTGCTGTCCCTTCTCTCTATCCTGCACTGATAGAGAGAAGGGAAGCACTTTTACCGCAGTCCGCAGCAGCTAGTCCGCATCAATTTACTGCACATTTTGGGCAGATCCGCGGCATTAATGCGGACAGTTGCGGAGGAAATCCGCCACGTGTGGGCATGCCCTTAGGGCACATTCAGACGTGGCGGAATTGCTGTGGAATTCTACAGCGGCCGTTTTTTACATTTGTTTCAATACATTTTTAGGAAAGTTAATGCAGACGTTGCGGAAAACTCCGCTGCGGACCATAGGCTGCGGTACGGAATTTTCCCTCCGCAGCATGCACTGTCTGTTGCGGAGAAGAAGCTGAATTTCACTGCGTATTTCAGCCTTTGCAATGCAAAAACTGAAATCTGTGGCAAGTCCGCTGTCTTTTCTGCAACGTCTGAATTACCTGTCAAATATGCAAATGTTGGTGCAGATTCGTTGCGTAATTGCCCCAAATCGGCACCAACATTTGCAGCTGAAAAATTCTGCCACGTCTGAACATGCCCTTATGAATGAATACTACAATGGAGCAAAGATCTAGCCCCTAAACACCTCAAACTCAGTGGATGTCAATGGCATTCATTGTGCCGTATATCGTACACACTCTTTATAAGCTTTTAGCTTCTTTCAGAATTTTTCAGGTCAACACTACTGAATTACATGCTATCGATATGCTTTCACCCAAAATGACACTTGGATTGTACGTTAGTGAAATAAAGTATATCAGTGCACAGAGCTGAGCTGAACAATTTCATGCTTTGTTTATTTTCCATCAAAACATGTGGCCCCAAAAAGTTTTGTTGGTTCTACTGTGGGAAACATGGATGTGTCCTTTAATTGTAGAAGCAATATCTTCCATTTTAGAACAGGTTGCCAAAGTTGATTTAATGTACTATTATTATCATTATTATTAGTATTATTATTACTATTATTAGTATTCATATTAAAAATATACGTTTTTAATCATTTCAAAATTTTACCAAAATTTAAAAAAATATATATTATATCCATAGAACACACAAAATGAATTAGACTAATTTGCATATGTACTTAAGAGATACCACACGGTGATATATCTTCATTGTATCGAGCTCATTTATTCCAGCAATGTAAGGCCAGTATTTCACACGCAGTTTTGATGCAGTTTTTGTGCAGTATTTAGCTCCGTTTTTTGAGCCGAAGCCAAAGGCGGATCCAAAATTAAGGAAAGGTATAAAGAAAAGACTGATGTAACCCCTTTATTTTGTGTACTCCTGTGTTTGGCTTTAAAAAAAAAAAAGAAGCCTGCAAATAAACTACATGTGTGATAGTGGCCTCGTGAACACTCAACATAAAAAAACACCCCATCACAATTGGTGCAATAATGGAAAAAACATCAAAATATGTTGAGATGATATTGTATCTACAATTGATCCAGGGGTGAAACAAATTACCAGGGGACCCCATAGGGTCCCTCAATGCTGTGATCAGTGTTGGACCGGGGTTTGTTGGGCTCATCAGAGGATAAGATTATTCGCCATCTATACAGAACACGACCACTGATAATCACATCGTAAATGTTGTCGTTACCTATTGACAAGTGGCTGACCCCAACAGTAGCGCCAAAAGGGTTGCCTTCTGCTGAACCTTTGGAGAGCATTATTGCATCAGAACCTGGGTCCACCAGAGGATCCTCTGGTACTCTCTTGGGCAAGTTTGACCCTGACCATGACCATGAGCAACAGCAAATTATTTTATCCAGAGCGTTTACCTACCTTCCTGATCCTCTCTACATTCCATAAACCATCATCTCATAATGTTTCTCTCCCCCTAATTCCGTATGGACACAACCAAATGTGCCACCATTCTATACAACAGGGTTCCTCAACCAGTGGCTCAGGATCCACATGTGGCTTTCGGGCCCCTGCATTCGGCTTAAGGCCATTTTACACTGGCCATCCTCGTACATAGCTCCTTGGGAAAGGATCCTCATTGATCGGCCCTCATTTACACGGCCCAATTTACCTGCTGTAGGTATCTCCAAATACTATTGTGCACTCCAGGCAAGGAAGTCATAGCATTACCACAACTTGGCACTAGGGTGAAAAACATATCACTGGCATTTAGGGTAAGAGACATATCACAGGTTTTTGTATTATAAAAAAGATATCATACAGAGAGGTAGACCAGGGTGCAGGATCAATCATATCATATCATATCAGAATTTTGACTTACAGATATGGCAGACAGCAGGCTAAAACTTGGCACTTGGCGTCCATTATTACATTGAATTGAGTTGCCCCTAAGCATAGCCACCTAATGCTTAACCAAAAGTAATATATTTCCAGAAAAAATAGAATAAATAACAAAAAATAGAATTTAGTATATTACATACTGTATTATAGACTGTATATATAGTATTATAATATCCAATATAGTTTTATATTGGATATAGATAGATAGATAGATAGATAGATAGATAGATAGATAGATAGATAGATAGATAGATAGATAGATAGATAGATAGATAGATAGATATGAGATAGATAGATAGATAGATAGATAGATAGATAGATAGATAGATAGATAGATAGATAGATAGATAGATAGATAGATAGATATGAGATAGATAGATAGATAGATAGATAGATAGATAGATAGATAGATAGATAGATAGATAGATAGATAGATAGATAGATAGATAGATAGATATGAGATAGATAGATAGATAGATAGATAGATAGATAGATAGATAGATAGATAGATAGATAGATAGATAGATAGATAGATAGATAGATAGATAGATAGATAGATAGATTGTTCGATATTGGTGCAAATGTCTACTACAAAGGCAAAAAATATATACAAAAAAGTCATCAGATAAGCTATTCCTGTAAGGCACACAATAGTATCTCAGCTGCAATCTCTCCTCCATAGAAAATAACATCAGTAGATTTTAGGTCTTTGAAGACAATGACTTTTCTTTGGTATAGTTTTGCTATCTTCCCGCGTCCTCAGCTGTGCACCAAGAGAGCGCCAAATTCTTCCAAGATTACATTTAACAAATATCCACTATATGTCAAAATGAAACTACAAACCAGCAGTGTTTCAAGTACAGTCTTTGAGATATATTTCAGACCAGTGTGACAGAATATCTCCTATATCTGACATTCAAATGACATTTCTTATAAAAGAGCAGACGCCAGTGACTCAACGCTCCACGGAATCTATTTTTAGGCAAAAACCTGGAAGCTGATGTTGTTAAAGGATCAGGAGATCTACAATGATCAGTATGGCTGTGAGCATAAAGTATACACACTTTGCTAAGCTACAACTGTGCTCAGTTTTTACTTCAATTCCCTGGCAATTATTTTACAGGTGGCGCCAAAGAGCACAGGAGAAAGCTCCTCCCAGGGAAAAGAGATTATGACATCTTTGCCCCACTCTGAAGAATGATGGGAGTGATTTCGAATAAAGTGATCTTTAGCTTAATCTATTTTTAATACTTTGTTTACTGGTTTACTTGGGAATGTTTACTGTACTTCACTGACGGTAAACCAAAAGTGTCTGGAATTACTCTTTAAAAAGAAATTTAATTTCCAGTAAAAAAATATGGGTGTATAAAGACCAAGGGAAGTGTTGCCCTGGGAACACCGGGCGGAGATGAGTATTTATTTATTTTTTTAAACTTATTTTAAACTTATTTTATTGTCAGGACAAGCGCATTTTACGGCGGATCCGCGGGTAATCCACAGAACAATGTGCAACTATTGGGTTTCTTTTTGCTACAAATCCGCAAAGAATTGGTTTAAATCTCATTAACTTTGCTACTTCTGTGCTCCACTGTGGATTTTCCGACCGTAAATCTGGACAGAAAATCTGCACCATTTCCACTACATGTGAACATAGCGTAACTGTAACGAGCCATTCTCCTGTGCGTTCAGAAAAAAGGTACAGCTCAATAAATGACTTAATTGAAAATGGAGACCTGAGCAACAAGCAAAGTAGCCCAAAGCCACTGCTAGGAATATTTTTGTATATACAAATTGTATAAATGATATATAATTATTTTGTTATCTATCTATATCTATCTATCTATCTATCTATCTTATCTATCTATCTATCTATCTATCTATCTATCTATCTATCTATCTATCTATCTATCTATCTATCTATCTATCTATCTATCTATCTATCTATCCCCTATCTATCTATCTCAAATCTATCTATCTCATATCTATCTATCTATCTATCTATCTCATATCTATCTATCTATCTATCTATCTATCTATCTATCTATCTATCTATCTATCTATCTATCTATCTATCTATCTATCTATCTATCTATCTATCTATCTATCTCATATCTATCTATCTATCTATCTATCTATCTATCTATCTATCTATCTATCTATCTATCTATCTATCTATCTATCTATCATCTATCTATCTATCTCATATCTATCTATCTATCTATCTATCTATCTATCTATCTATCTATCTATCTATCTATCTATCTATCTATCTATCTATCTATCGATCTATCTATCTATCTATCTATCTATCTATCTATCTATCTATCTATCTATCTATCTATCTATCTATCTATCTATCTATCTATCTATCTATCCCCTATCTATCTATCTCAAATCTATCTATCTCATATCTATCTATCTATCTATCTCATATCTATCTATCTATCTATCTATCTATCTATCTATCTATCTATCTATCTATCTATCTATCTATCTATCTATCTATCTATCTATCTCATATCTATCTATCTATCTATCTATCTATCTATCTATCTATCTATCTATCTATCTATCTATCTATCTATCTATCTATCTATCTATCATCTATCTATCTCATATCTATCTATCTATCTATCTATCTATCTATCTATCTATCTATCTATCTATCTATCTATCTATCTATCTATCTATCTATCTATCTATCTATCTATCTATCTATCTATCTATCTATCCCCTATCTATCTATCTATCTATCTATCTATCTATCTATCTATCTATCTATCTATCTATCTATCTATCTATCTATCTATCTGTCTGTCTGTCTGTCTGTGTCTGTCTGTCCGTCTGTCCGACTAAAATACTGCCATTCAATATCCACACAATTCAGCCATTCAGTGCCCATAAAATACAACCATACAATGCCAAAATAATATGAAGGGGATGCAGTGAAGGGGGCAATGGTACATTTCCAGTTAATCTAAAAATCAGCTCTACTAGGCTACGTTCCCCTACTGACACAGGCACTGCCGCACAGCACCGCAACTGGGCAATGTTACATTTTTCATCTATTGACTTTAATGGGTAAAAATAATTGCAAAATGAAATAGAATACACTGAGAATATTTCCAAGGCCAAAATGTATCTGGATTCAAAGACTAATTCCAACCTTGATTTTGAAACATCTAGACAAATAATACAACATAGACCCTATTAGAGACGTTTCTCTGATCTACAATCCATTAACATACACATAGGTTAGGTACTTGACTTAGATTAGCTAAGAAACAAATATCTCTAACCATTGCTACAGATGAATTATCCGGAGACGTGGCATACGTTACTTGTGACTCTGGGGTTCATGCCGCTTCCTTTAAAGAGACTGCATGTTTTTAATGAGTCAATTAATATGGCTGCAAGATGCCATCTAATGACTATAACAAGGTGTCGATGTTCAACAGCTACAAAACACTAATGAACGCAGTAAAAGACCCCGATGCTATCGAGCCTCACACTGTACTGCGTGTTTACATTACTTCCCATATATTATTTATGGGATCCAGAACGGCAGCCTTAAAGACCCATTAAACATTCAATACTGTTGACTTGTCCCTGTCCTTTTAGCAAATTAAATCAAATGTCTTCCACTCAATAAAATTACCAACCAAGTTCATCTGAGGGACTTTAACCTAATTTCAAGCCATTCAACTGAGATTTACAGAAAAAAATATCTTCATCTTTGTATAGTGTACATGGAAGAGAAAGACCCCATAATGAAGATCAAAATGGACCCCCATTATGGTGATGGGTTTGGCCACCCATGCCATTTACATGACCCTTGAGCCAATTTGCCACCACCTTGTACAATGTAGATCCTGTAGATAGGAAAGTCCTGGAGAAGTTTTCCAATCCAGGAGGACAGGAGGTGAGGCCAACCATGGCTGAGGACTCCTTTCTCCAAGGGCCTATATCAGCCGCATGGTCTGCCACTGTGGTATGTACACCCTTGTCTTTGTAAAACATAATGCATCAATGACTTGACAACTCTTTATTCTTACATGTGTAGCAAAATATTAGATATAAATGTTTTGTTTCAACATCATCCGATTTCTGGACATGGGAAATTGATACAGGGATTTATTGTGATTGACATAATTGGAGTCGGGAAGGAATTTTCCCCTTAAATCGGGAAGGAAGCCTCAAAACAGCTGACAGAGTGATATAGGGGAAGGGAGGGCATACCTTTACTCTCGGTCATGCAACTTGCATGACCGAGAAACTGACGTTATATTCGTCCGGTGTTTTGGTTGCAAGTGCCCCACTCTACTCTGAGTGAAGGCTCTAGCGGCCAATCAGGAGACTGCTAGAGCCGTCACTCAGAGCAAAGAGGGGGGCTTGCAGCGTGCAGTGCAGAAGCACTTGCACATCAAGTGCCCGCCTTGCTGGCACTTGTCGGGTAAATTATACATAATTTTCTCTGAGACAAAAGTAATGTTTAAAATGCCCTCCCCTATATCGCTCTGTCAGCAGTTTTAAGCCCTCAAAACTGCTGACCGATTCCTGTTAAATTCATCATTCAAATTATTATTCAATTAAAATTATATTCAAGACTCTACTTCTAGTCTACAAAGCTCTCCACGATACACCGTCAAACATCTCCACTTTCCTTTTTATTTACCAACAAATTCTTGCTCTTCACTGACTCTGACTCTCATTCCCTCACTCCCCTCTCCAGGACTTCTCCCGTGCTGCACCTATCCTGTGGAACTCACTGCCCTGGATCATGAGACTTGCTCCTTACAGTCCCAGTTTTAAGCATGAAAACTCATTTCTTCAAGGAGGCTTAAATTACTTAACTATATTCCATGGACAATACCCTACCTGACCAGGTCAGAAATATCTCCACTCCTCTCTACTATGTCCTCAACTAGTTCCCCACAATGCATCCCTCTGCATTATATTTCCGTGTTGGCTCAGATACTGGCTGGGTGATGGGTTCATAATTCCTTTGCTAACACAAGGGGCAGGTCCTATAAAATGAGTACCTTGTACCTATTGTGTCACTCCTCTGAGTATATTTAGATTGTAAGCTCTTCTGGGCAGAGAACCTCTCTCCTTTTGTCTCATTGCTGGTCCATTTATTTTGAGTATTTGTCATTTAACTTGTCTGTTACTTCCCCAATTGTAAAGTGCTGCAAAATATGTTGGTGCTATATAAATAAAGATTGTATTATTATTATTATTATTTTATTTAGTGTATGGGGGCTGTTAACCCTTCATGACTGCCGTATAGTCTTTTTACAGCGGTCGTTTGGGGTAGTTCTTCTGAAGTGCCACCTTTTCACGGCGGCGCTTCAGAAGTTGTTAGCAACAGCCTTAGGCTTCGGAGCGATGATCGGAGACCAATAGCAGTGGTCTCTGATCATGTGATGACTGTGAGAACCATTCACAGTGATCACAAAAGTTAAATAAAGTTTTGTCCATCCGTCTCTCCTCACACTTGCTACTTTGTATGAGAAGAAACAGAAATATAATTCTACTGTGAAAAACAGACACTGATAAATATATATATATATATATATATATATATATATATATATATATATAAATATCATATTTACATTTTATGTAAATTGTGTACCTACATAGACTAGGCTAAGGTTATCCTTAGGGTTAAGCTAGGGTTATTCTAGGGTTAGGCAGTTTTTTGTGTAGCGTACGTGTGTGACGTCTTTTTCTTTTTTTGTGTAAAAAAGAAAAAAAAAGTTAAAAAACGTTACAATTTTTAAAAAAAATTACAAAAAGTTCTATAGGTAGTCTTGTGTCTACGCGCGTGTGCAACACCCTTTTTTTTTGTGTTTACTTTTTTGACGTCCTTGTATTTTTTTCTGTAAGGCTTGGTTTCACACGTGGCGGAATTTCACTTAAATTCCGCTGCGGACACTCCGCAGCGTTAATCCGCAGCGGAGCCGTTTCTCCATTGACTTCCACTTTAATTTAGCAGTGTTCGTTTAGACGAGGCGTAAAATTCCGCTGCGGAGCATAGGCTGCGGAGCGGAATTTGGTGTCCACAGCATGCTCTGTCTGTTGCGGAGCAGTGGCGGACTGGTTGCGGACTCATGGCGGAATTTCTCCATTGACTTCAATGGAGATTCTAATTTCCGCAATGAAGTCCGCAGCTGTCATGCACATGTTATGTGTGCTGCGGATGCGTTTTGCTTTTTTAACTTGACATTTCTTCATTCTGGCTGGACCTATGTATTTCTAGGTCTACAGCCAGACTGAGGAAGTCAATGGGGCTCCCGTAATGACGGGAGCGTTGCTAGGAGACGTCAGTAAATAGTCACTGTCCAGGTTGCTGAAAGAGTTAAGCGATCGGCAGTAACTGTTTCTGCACCTGGGACAGTGACTACCGATCCCAATATACAGCTACCTGTAAAAAAAATAGAAGTTCATACTTACCGAGAACTCCCTGCTTCTGTCTCCAGTCCGGCCTCCCAGGATGACGTTTCAGTCTAAGTGACGGCTGCAGCCAATCACAGGCCAATAACAGGCTGCAGCGGTCACATGGACTGCCGCGTCATCCAGGGAGGTCGGGCTGGATGCCGAAGGAGGGACGCGTCACCAAGACAACGGCCGGTAAGTATGAATTTCTTTGACTTTCACAAGGGAAAGTGCTGTCCCTTCTCTCTATCCTGCACTGATAGGGAGAAGGGAAGTACTTTTACCGCAGTCCGCAGCAGCTAGTCCGCATCAATTTACTGCACATTTTGGGCAGATCCGCAGCAGAATCTGCAACGCAGATTCTGTGCGGCATTGATGCGGACAGTTGCGGAGGAAATCCGCCACGTGTGGCCATGCCCTAAAAATAAATAAATCTGTCGTACGTGTGTGTTTGTACTTAGAATGGCACATAGAAGGTTCACGATGGAAGAGGCATACGCCATGTTATGTTCTGACTCTGATAAAAGCGATACAGAAACCGTGTCCGAGGTAGAAATGTTGTCTACCAGTGATAGCGACGACAGTGATACGCTTTCTGCAAATGCAAGTGTCGCTGCAGAGTCCACAAGCACAGGGCATGTCGCAGACGTACCACAAAACACGGCCCACTATTCCCCCAGAATATATTGAGTGGGTACCCACAGAGTCATTTTCCCCTATTATCCCAGAATTTATTGCCACACCAGGGATAAATATTAAGGTGGAAAATTTTACAGCCCCCGATTTTTTTAAAATATTAATTACAGATGAATTATTGGAGCTGGTTGTTCACCAAACCAATCTGTATGCTCGCCAATTTTCATCTGAAAAGCCAACGTCCTCTAAAACAGTGGCACCCCAAAAAAAACTGGCGAACTAAGAATTTGGGGCTCATCCTCAACATGGGGTTAGCCAAAGAGCCCTCAATCCGCTCATATTTGGCAACAAGCCCTACACATGCCACACCTGTTTTTCCAGCTGTTATGAAGTGCTAATGCGCTTCCTTCATTTTAATGATAATCACCAGCCCCCCCCCCCCCCCGTAGTGATCCAGGCTGTGACTGCCTGTATAAAATATCGCTGATGGGTTACAAAGGCAGGCTCTCATTTCACCAGTTCATCCCCTCAAAGAGAGCAAAATATGGGGTTAAAATCTACAAGCTCTGTGACAGCGGTACAGGCTACACGTCTGCCTTTAGAATTTATGAAGGCAAAGACCGTGTTATTAACCCCCCAGGATGTCCCAGTGGGTTAGGATGCAGTGGCAAAATAGTTCGGGACTTGATGCAGCCTCTACTGAATAAGGGTATGTTCACACAAAGAATCAAAAACGGCTGAAAATGACGGAGCTGTTTTCAGAGAAAACAGTCTCTGATTTTGAGCCGTTTTTTCAGCCTTTTTTGGAGCTGTTTTGGGAGCTGTTTTGACACAATGAAAAACAGCTCCAAAAACGTCTCAAGAAGTAGAAATAGCAGAATATGGAACAGTGTCACTTTTACCAGTATGTCCTATGGTATTCCAAAACAGTTTAAGAAAAGTGACACATTTGGGAAAAAAATTATATTTTTATTTTTTTGGGCCTTGTTTGGGCAGATTCTGTAAAAAATGTGAAAATTGCCCTGGTTACTAAGGTTTCAAATACCTTCAGTAATAAGGGGTTAATGTAAAATCTAATTTCAGAAGTAATTCAATATATAATGAAATCCTATATCGGTAACTGATTACTTTATGAAATCAATTCCTTTGTTGTGAGATTTTAAAAATTCAAAAAAAATTCTAATATTGCTGATCAAAAGTCTATCAGTTGATATCTGTAGAGAATGATCATTCGTTTTTTTTTTAGTACCGATTATTTCTAGGCTGTCCTAATTAGAGACTTCATCCACTCCATAAAAATGATTTATAATAGGCATATAATATCTTGTAACATAATGGAAACAATTATTTTAAAATTAATTCATAAAAAAATTTGAAAAAATAAATAAAAAGTAATAGAGAATTGAGTGTGGTTAATAGTGTTTGCATTTAGAATATAATATGTTCATAATATGATTGATTTCATATGTAATTCATAATCGGTTATTTTCTTATATGGAAAATGATATGAAAATCTTACTTCACCCATATGTTTACTTCCCTGTAACTGTACTGAAACCTTCGTATAAATGTGCAGCTGTTTTAGAATTGCATGAGGTATTCATGGAGACCACCAGACTCACATATCTCATACTAAGGCCTCATGCTCATACACCTCATACTAAGATCTCATGCTCATACATCTCGTGCTAAGACCTCATTCACACACCTTATAGTAAGATCTCATGCTCATACACATCATACTAAGGCCTCATTCACACACCTGATAGTAAGACCTCATGCTCATACACCTCATACTAAGACCTCATGCTCATACACCTCATACTAAGGCCTCATGCTCATACACCTCATACTAAGACTTCATGCTCATACACCTCATACTAAGGTCTCATGATCATACATCTCGTGCTAAGACCTCACTCACACACCTTATAGTAAGACCTCATGCTCATACTAGGACCTCAAGCTCATACACATCATACTAAGGCCTCATGCTCATACACCTCATACTAAGGCCTCATGCTCATACACCTCATACTAAGACCTCATACTAAGGCCTCATACTAAGACGTCATACTCATACACCCCATACTAAGGCCTCATACTTGGACCTCAAGCTCATACATCTCATGCTAAAACGTCATGCTCATACACCTCATACTAAGGCTTCATTCACACACCTCATAGTAAGACCTCATGCTCAAACACCTCATACTAAGATCTCATGTTCATACACCTCATACTAAGGCCTCATGCTCATATGTACATCTCATGCTAAGACCTCATGCTCATACACCACATACTAAGGCCTCATTCACACACTTCATACTAAGACCTCATGCTCATACACCTCATACTAAGGCCTCATTCACACACTTCATACTAAGACCTCATACTCATACACCTCATACTAAGACCTCATACTCATACACCTCATACTAAGACCTCATACTCATACACCTCATACTAAGACCTCATGCTCATACACCTCATACTAAGACCTCATACTCATACACCTCATACTAAGACCTCATGCTCATACACCTCATACTAAGACCTCATACTCATACACCTCATACTAAGGCCTCATGCTCATACACCTCATACTAAGACCTCATGCTCATACACCTCATACTAAGACCTCATGCTCAAACACCTCATACTAAGACCTCATGCTCAAACACCTCATACTAAGACCTCATGCTCAAACACCTCATACTAAGACCTCATACTAAGGCCTCATACAAAGACGTCATACTCATACACCCCATACTAAGGCCTCATACTTGGACCTCAAGCTCATACATCTCATGCTAAAACGTCATGCTCATACACCTCATACTAAGGCTTCATTCACACACGTCATAGTAAGACCTCATGCTCAAACACCTCATACTAAGATCTCATGTTCATACACCTCATACTAAGGCCTCATTCTCATATGTACATCTCATGCTAAGACCTCATGCTCATACACCACATACTAAGGCCTCATTCACACACTTCATACTAAGACCTCATGCTCATACACCTCATACTAAGGCCTCATTCACACACTTCATACTAAGACCTCATACTCATACACCTCATACTAAGACCTCATACTCATACACCTCATACTAAGACCTCATACTCATACACCTCATACTAAGACCTCATGCTCATACACCTCATACTAAGACCTCATACTCATACACCTCATACTAAGACCTCATGCTCATACACCTCATACTAAGACCTCATACTCATACACTTCATACTAAGGCCTCATGCTCATACACCTCATACTAAGACCTCATGCTCATACACCTCATACTAAGACCTCATGCTCAAACACCTCATACTAAGACCTCATGCTCAAACACCTCATACTAAGACCTCATGCTCAAACACCTCATACTAAGACCTCATACTAAGGCCTCATACTAAGACGTCATACTCATACACCCCATACTAAGGCCTCATACTCATACACCTCATACTAAGACCTCATACTCATACACCTCATACTAAGACCTCATACTCATACACCTCATACTAAGACCTCATGCTCATACACCTCATACTAAGACCTCATACTCATACACCTCATACTAAGACCTCATGCTCATACACCTCATACTAAGACCTCATACTCATACACCTCATACTAAGGCCTCATGCTCATACACCTCATACTAAGACCTCATGCTCATACACCTCATACTAAGACCTCATGCTCAAACACCTCATACTAAGACCTCATGCTCAAACACCTCATACTAAGACCTCATGCTCAAACACCTCATACTAAGGCCTCATGCTTATACACCTCATACTAAGACCTCATGCTTATACACCTCATACTAAGGCCTCATGCTTATACACCTCATGCTAAGGCCTCATGCTCATACAGATGTAGCCGTCTTTACCTTGACTTTTAACGTATTACATAAACAATGGCTAGATCTCTTATCTTGACTTTTTTTAAATGACTTTTCAATGGCTTTTGTTGTGTGATATCACGCTGCAGCAAGTTATCAGAGTCAAGTTAAAGATGGCTACATTTGTACACCTCATACTAAGGTCTCATGATCATACACCTCACACTGAGGCCTCATGCTCATACATATCATACTAAGACCTCATGCTCATACACCTCATACTAAGACCTCATGCTTATACACCTCATCCTAAGGCCTCATGCTCATACACCTCATACTAAGGCCTCATACTAAGACCTCATGCTCATAATTGTCGACCTCCCAAGTCCACCAGAAAGCTATCTAAAGTGTAGGTCCAGCTTAAGGCCGCATGCACATACCTCATACTAAGGCCTCATGTACACACCTCATATTAAGACCTCATGCGCGCACCTTATACTAAAGCCTTATACTCACACACCTCATACTAAGGCCTTATACTCACACACCACATAGTAAGGCCTCATGCTCATACACCTCATACTAAGGCCTTATACTCACACACCTCATAGTAAAGCCTCATGCTCATACAACTCATACTAAGGCCTCATGCTCACAAACCTTATTGTAAGGCCACATGCTCACACAACTCATTGTAAGGCTACATTCTGACTCACCTCATACTAAACTCTCATACTCACACTCCTCATACGAATTGACACACCTCATACTAAGGCTCATATTCACACACCCAGTGTTAAAAATTTAGACAACTGAAACAAAAGCTGCACCAATAATGAAAATAATGTACAAAGAGGTAAACAATAAATTATAATTATTAATTTATACCCTTGTGGCCCATTGGGTATCAAATGACCAGATGTTTAGTAAATTAGCCGGTGGACTAGTTTAGTAGGAAGAAAACATGTTTAGATATACTACTGCCACCACCAGCCTTTCCTGATAAAAGAATGACACAAATAATAATAGCATATCAAATGCAGGTGACACATTTTAGGACATGGTCAGAACAATATTCTTTATAAACCAATATAGACACTTTTGATTACCGGCCAATTGTATCAGCTGGAACAGACAATAAACCGTGTGCCGAGTGAAGGGTCAACTCATCTGGTGACAGGTTTGGCACGGCAAAGTTGTTAAAAGTGAAGGGGAGCCTTATTTGCTGGCAATTTCGTAGGCCTCTTTTTTTGGAACTGTGTAGCAAATTGACTTGAGCAGATGAAATTGCATTTGGCTCTGTTCCTCACGTGACAGGAATGTAATCAGATATTCCTTAACCCAATGCTGCATGCGTGTCAGGGACAGAAATGGAAAGGCTCTGAGATATCAAAATTGGAAAATGCAAGGGCCGAATTATTAGCCCATCACTGGGAAATCAATTCTTTATTGGACTCGTAGTGGAAATGACTCTGAAATGAGAGATCCTGGGATTTGTATGACTTCGGGCTCCTTTAAATTAAAAATAACCAGACCAGAGTGTTGGACCTCAGCTACTCAGGCAATTTCTAGAAACCCAATGATAATGAGCTAAAGATCGATCAGGCCTTTTGCAAATTTAATTAAAGGGATTTTCTAGGATTGCAGGAGAAAAGGGATTGCTTTGTTTTCCAGAAACAGCGTCACTCTTGAATATACTGCAGGTTGTGTCTGGTATTGCAGCTCATCTCCATTCAAGTGAATATAGAATGCAGCCATGGACAAGAGCGTTTCTGGGGGGAAAAAAGCAGATCCTTTTCTTAATAAATAAATTTCCATAGAAAATACATGAAATCCGACATGTCCGCTCCTTCTTTTCCCTGAGATCTGCTGGCGGCGGTAAGTCAGGACATCCCTTACCCATTAGATGGTCAATCGGTCTCTCCGAAATCTGTGGGTTTGGCTGATGTTCATCTAATGTATATGGGCACCTTTATTCCTCAGCCAATGTGAATTAGATGCCAATTGGCAAAATTCAAGGTGATATTATGATGGTTTACGCTATCTGCTTCATCACTTTCTATGTATTATCATTATCTGGGGTTGACCAGGTTTCCAGATTGTCAACCGTTAACTCGAAAGTGACTAATTTACCATTGCTACAACTGTACACACCAATATATGCTCACTCCAATAATCTGTGTGTCTATAGAGACTAAAAATTCTATGTCTACAATGAAGACAGTCCACATTGCTGCTAATGGGGTTGGCAATCGGGAGGGGAGTGGGCACGAGAACCTCCTCCAAGTGGAAAGATTTCAAAATCTGATCCTATATGAATCATTCACAACAAACACATGTCGGGCTCATTGGGACTCATTCTTTTAGACTGAGAAATCACCACTATACCTAATAACTTAGCTAAATTTGGGAGAGGGTCTCTTTCTGTGACCCTAAAAGATGGTGGATCTTCTGTAAATGCTGTTGGAATCAGGGGTTTTCGGTGAAACTATGATGTTTCAGCTTAAGGATGTTGGGGATGAGATGCTCCATGTTTTTCCAGAGTTTCAAGGGAAAAGGGGAGCCAATGCCAAGAGTTATAGGGCCAATGGGGCTTCCCCTTTAATTTAGACTGAGTTAACCTGAAGAGCACTATTACCAGCGACTACCACATTGATCAAACAAGGTAAGAGGGCCTGATCTAAGCATGACATCTCCCATCTCTACTATAGTGGTCAGAAGTAGTGGACTAACAAGTAGACTAATACATTTTTGAATGGGGCTTCTTGTTGCCTATGCATGTCTATGGTCATGGCTTAAAAAGTATGGACTGTGTCTGTTACGAGTATGCTGGGAGTTATAGTTTTGCAATAGCTGGAGACCCACAGATTGGAGACCACGGGTCAATAGCAAAGTCTACTAGTTCTATGTTTGAATTTTTTAATTCAACTAGAAATAAAGAAAAACATTCAGAACATAGATTATGGTATTTTAACAGCTCGGTGACGGCACGTTGGCTCGGTGGTTAGCTCTCTTGCCTAGCAGCGCTGTAGTCCCAAATCGTATACGACCAAGGGCAACACCTACATGGAGTTTGTAAGTTTTCCCCATGTTTGTGTGGCTTTCCTGCCACACTCCAAAAACATAGAGATAGGAAATTTAGATTGTGAGCTCGACTTGGGGACAGTGAGTGATGACAGATTCTATACAGCGCTGTGGGATATGTTGGCGCTATATAAGCTACAGAAGTAAATACATTTTACACAGTCAATTGTTTCGTACCATTAAGCCTTTTTCTTGCTGTAGATACTTTTACCTTTAAGGAATAAAAAAAGGGAAAATAAAATCCATCTCATAGTTAGAGGTTCCAGCAGCGTTGCCATTTGGTTTATTGGCAACAGATTAGGCGGAGTACAGTACATGCTGGAGTGGTCACGGAGCCAAATCCCCAGCCTGGGAAGAGGATAAGCCTATTAAATAAACATCTAAGTGGCATCTAAGTGGCATCAGGGGCTTTTAAATCTGGCAGAGCGGACGTGGCGACACAAACCACACACATTCTGCCATTTCAAATGTCATCACTTATCTTTGCAATAATTACTATTTTGGATAAACATTGATAAGAAGGAAACTAAACAAGGATCTTTAACCCCTTAATGACCAGCCTATTTTAAACCTTAATGACCAAGCTATTCTTTAAGTTTTTCCATCGTCTCATTCAAAGAGCTATAACTTATTTATTTTTGAGTCGACATAGCTGTATAAGGTCTTGTTTTTTTAGTTGTAATTTTTAATAGCACAATTTTGGGGTACATAGAATTTATTGATTCATTTTTATTAACTTTTTTTGGGAGGGGAATAGAAAAAACCTGCAATTTTGCCTCACTTTTTTGCGCCCTATATTTAGGCCATTTACGAGTGGTATAGATAACACAATAACTTTATTAAGCAGATTGTTGCGATTGCAACGATACCCCATTGATATAGATTTTGTATGTTTTACTACTTTTACACAGTAAAAACTAATTTTTTTCAAAATGATTTGTTTCTGTGTCTCCATATTTGAAGAGCCATAACTTTTTAATTTTTGGGGATGACTTGTAGTTTTTATCGGTACCATTTTAGAGTAGATGCGACTATTTGATCACTTTTTATCACATTTTTTAAGGTAGGATTTTCAGAAAACAGCAATTTTTGCATTGTTTTTTATTTTATTTTTTATGATGCTCACCGTACGCGTTAAATGAAGTAATAACTTTATAGTTGTAGTCGTTATGGACGCGGTGATACCAAATATGTGTAACTTTTTTAGTTATTTTGTTTTTTAATAATAAAGCATTTTTCTAAGGGGAAAACGTGGGTTTTTCATTATTTTTTTTTCACTTTTTTTTGTTAATACTTTTTATTAAATTTTTCTTTACTTTTTTACTAGCCCCACTAGGGCCCTTCACTATGCAATCGTCCGATCGCATTTATAATATACTGCAATAAATCTGTATTGCAGTGTATTATGCCTGTCCATGTAAAACGGACAGGCATCTGCTAGGCCATGCCTCTGGAATGACCTAGCAGGCATACACTACAGGCAGACCTGGGGGCCTTTATTAGGCCCCCGGCTGCCATCGGAGACACAGGCACTCGGCGATCTTATCACCGGGTGTCGGTGGGATGAGAGGGAGCTCCCTCCCCCTCTCCAAAACAACTCAGATGCGGCGCTCGCTATTGAGCGCTGCATCTGAGGGGTTAAACTTATGATATCGATACTTATATCGATCTCACCCGTTCGTGCAGGGTTGCCACCAGCTCTCAGCTACCTCTGGTAGCTGAGAGCAGGGAGATTTAACGGCTCCCTGCTCTGTTTATTTATTCCGATGCAGTGCCGTAAAAAGACTATTGCATCGGACTAAAGCCCATTACTGGCCGCCATAGAAACACTATGGGGCGGTCACTAACGGTTAAGAAACCTACAAGGAAGTATAAAATAAAATAAATATTACATTATTTAAATATGAAATCACTTCACAAACATATTAACTAAAAAATGATCAAACTATAAATTAGTCTTCATTAAAATCTCCTACCGTTTTGTGTATAATTCTATGCAGACCTATGTGTCTTCATGGTTCCAGACTACAAACAAACCCTTTGTAGTCTGATCCTGCTGTCAGTTAGTATTCATTTCATTTGTCCCTCAATTTTTGAGAACCTATCAAATGCAGAGGACAAGTGGAAGGTAGTATGACTGCAGGAAACAGACTACATGGGATTTGTTTGTAGTCTGTAACCATGGAGACACATGGTGTTTTGTATTTCCTGTACATTGGACCAGAAAAAAAATAAAAATTACTGCATAGGTAGATATTCTCTTTAAATATACAGTATAACTAAATGAATGATACTGAGAAATATTATATCTGATATTATTATATTAGATCATTTTGATATCTCAGAACTCTTTATTATGTCAAAATCCAATTAATTATCATGGAGATCCGACTTATAAGTTTAGATAATTGTACGGCCGTGAATCTCAGCAATTGTGGTGGGATCCTCTGACAATCTAATGTGTAAGAGCAGATTGAGAATAAATATTTCAGAAACATGGCGGACAATTTGTACTCGATATTTACTAACATATTACTCTATAATAATTCAGGCTCCTACATAATATGTCAGACTCTTATCTGTTGCAAAGAATGGAAATAATGTTTCAACTTCTGGGATAATATATCTGATATAATTTCTTAGCATTTTATGCTTGCTGTCTGTGAATGAATAGCTCTTTACATTTAGGTACTGAAAATCAGTGCAGATCTAACACTTCTCACAGCTGAGGCTTTGTTTCAATGCATCCAGCCTAAGCAATCCTTTGTAAGGGCCTATTCTCAGAACAGAAGAGAAATGTATGATGTAACTGTATTCATCACATATGTCTTTATTCCTCTAATGAGACCTGCTCGCATATTTGCATGAAATTATTTGTATTACATTACAAATTCAGCATCACTACATCTCAGCTCTACTACATACACTCCGGTTACATATGGCAAACCCCGCACAGCTTTACTTGTCAAACTTAGCTCTGCTTCATCTGTAAATGCGTGCCGGTTACATGAAAGTTTTATTTGTACTTTAAACAGTAAAAAATAGTGTAGTACCGTGTTAGCCAGAGACAATATGAAATGTTAAATACTTTTGTGTCAAAAAAGACAAAAGTATAATAGGTATGATACCTTTATTGGCTAACCATAAAAGTTCTATATGCAAGCTTTCAGAGCACAGAGGCCCCTTCTTCAGGCAGTTTACAAATGAATGACTTAGAAAAAAGCACAACATTTAGATGTTACACAAAGACAATTAGTACATGAGGTGATACATCATTAAGATAAGCCGGGGCAATAAAACTGAGGTTATAGGGGTGATGACTTAGGAGTTAAAGGGGTATTCCGGAACTAAAAAATTACATTTATTTAAATAAAACAATGAAAAAGATATAACATTCCAATGTACTTACGTTTCATCAGATGGCTGTAGCGTCGTATATCCTCCTCCGTCGCCGTCCCCTTAGCAATGCAAAATCTGCACTTCCTGTGCAGACCCGTCCATTTGGTCTTCTGCCTTGCTTCCGGTTTCCGGCTTTCACACTGTACGGTTACGTCAAAAATGACGTAACCGTACCACGTGCTTCTTTATTGAATTAGAGCATGCGTGGTGAACACACTCCACCGCGCATGCTCTGTGAAATTATGTGGCTGCGTCTTCAGCGGCCGTGTATATTACACTGCGCATGCGCAAGGTTGAAGGTGTGTAGCGGTGTGTATACGAAGTTGCAGGAATAACGGCCGTTTCGGCCGTCTTCCCGACAGGTGCAGGAGCTGTGACAGCTGCTGTCTCGTACAGCAGCTGCCGCAGCTCCTACAGCGGGGACCGATCGCTGTGTCCCCGCTGTCTAACCCCTTAAAAGCCGCGTTCTATAGAGATCGCGGGTTTTTAGGGGTTAAGTTACCATCGCCGGCCTGCTACACGATAGCGGCCGGCGATGGTTACTATGGCAACCGGACACCAAACAAAGGCGTCCGGCTATGCCATCGACGGAAGCCTAGTGGGTCCTGACAAAGTCAGGACCCACTATGCTTGCTGTCAGTGAATAGCTGACAGTTCTAATACACTGCACTACGGATGTAGTGCAGTGTATTAGAATAGCGATCAGGGCCTCCTGCCCTCAAGTCCCCTAGTGGGACAAAGTAATACAGTAAAAAAAAAGTTAAAAAAGATGTGTCAAAATAAGAAATTAAAAGTTAAAAAAATCCCCCTTTTTTTCCCTTATCAGTCCTTTTTTATTAATAAAAAGATATAAATAAACGATACATAATTGGTATCGCCGCGTCCGTAACGGCCTGAACTACAAAATTATTTCGTTATTTATCCCGCGCGGTGAACGCCGTAAAAGAAAATAATAATATACCGTACCAAAATCACAATTGTTTGGTCACTTCACCTCCCAAAAAATGTATTAAAAAGAGATCAAAAAGTTGCATTTACCGAAAAATGGTCCTGATCGAAACTACAGTTCGTTACGCAAAAAATAAGTCCTCGCACGGCTTTATTGATGGAAAAAATTATAAAGTTCTGGCTCTTAGAATAAGGTAACAAAAAGTGAATGATTTTTTACAAAACGTATTTTATTGTGCAAACGCCATAAGACATAAAAAAAACTATAAACATCTGGTGTCACCGTAAGGCCGAGTTTACACGAGCGTGTGCGTTTTGTGCAAGCAAAAAGCGCGGCGTTTTGCGTGCGCAAAAAGCACTTAACAGCTCCGTGTGTCAGCCCTTTATGATGCGCGGCTGCGTGCTTTTCGCGCAGCCGCCATCATTATGACACTCCGTTTGGATGTTTGTAAACAGAAAAGAACGTGGTGCTTTTCTGTTTTCATTCATCCTTTACAGTGCTGTTGCGTGAATCACGCGCGTCCCACGGAATTGCTTCCGTGCGACATGCGTGGTTTTCACACACCCATTGACTTCAATGGGTGCGTGATGTGCGAACAGCGCACAAATATAGGACGTCGTGCGTTTCACGCAGCGGACATACGCTGCGTGAAAATCACGTACCTGTCTGCACGGCCCCATAGAGTAACATAGGTCCCTGCGACGAGCGTTGCAAAAACGTATAATACGCTCGTGTAAATGAGCCCTAATCGTATCGCCCCATAGAATAAAGTGAATATGTCATTTATAGCGCACGGTGAACGCTGTAACAAAAATAGAATTAAAAAACAATAGAATTGCTGTTTTTTAGTCACCGCGCCACTTAAAAATAGAATAAAAACTGATCAAAAAGCCGCATGCACCCCAAGAAAACTACAATGTATTCCTCAAGTGGTCTAGTTTCCAAAATGGGATCACCTTTTGGGGGTTTCCACTATTTTGGTACCACAAGACCTATTCAAACCGGACATAGTGCCTAATAAAAAGGCGGCCTCAAAATCCACTAGGTGCTCCTTTGCTTCTGAGGCCGGTGCTTCAGTCCATTACCGCCCGAGGGCCACATGTGGGATATTTCTACTGCAGAATCTGGACAATAAGTATTGAGTTGCGTTTCTCTGGTAAAACATTTTGTGCATAGTTTTTTTCTTGCTCACTGTGAATCTCCGACACAGGATGCAGCGGCGATCCACAGGTATTGCTCCTTTTATCCCAATTCACATGTTAGAATTCAATTTTTTTTATTTATATATATATATATATATATATATATATATATATATATATATATATATATATATATATATATATATATATATATATATATATATATATATAATACAGTATTTAAAACTAAGACTGTATAAACAGTTAATATACATTTAGAAAACTTATAATTATAAAGACCAAACTTTACGTATCATCATATAGGGTCAGTGTTGTTTAAAAACGCAGATATCCAGTGATTTCAGCTTGTGCTATCAGTAATAGAATGAGAGCACCAAAATGAAGACTGGGATTGCAGAAGTTAGTAGAGCTGGGTGTAGTAGGCGGAGCAAGTGCACTGCTGCATGCACATTGCATGCTGGGACTAGAGCAGTGCATGCAGGGAGGAGAAACACAGGAAGAGAAGAGGAATGAACTTACTGAGCAAAACAAACCTCTCCAGGTAAACAATAGGGAGTAATGTTACTAAAACCATTTATTATCAAGAAAAAGCTAGACAGAGTGCACTAATATCTTAATAGAGGAACATTGCATTGATTTAAAAAATAAAAAAAAGGATTGGAAAACCCCTTTAAGGCATCTGGAGTCAGTCTGATGGGGGACGTGACGTGTGTCCATGTAGTGGCTCATAAATCCTGGTGTTAGATTGAGGCCTTGTGTCAATGACTGGAATTTTATCATCATCTTGAATTCCCAAATTAGCCAATAAAGGTATCATACCTATTATACTTTTGTCTTTTTTGACACAAAAGTATTTAACATTTCATACTTTAAACAGAAAACTAATCCCTGTCTCTCTCTTACAAAGCACATTCTTTAATTAATCAATACTTGCTCCAGGGCTGATATTGACTGGCATGAAAAGGCAGCAATGAGAAAATAATTAATTTATAGAGGAGCAGTGTTATAAGTCTTAACTCGGAGACTGATAATAAAACAGGGTACACGGCTGCTTCATTTTGATGATGACACCATTTAAGAGCTTTACTAGAGCATTACTAGAACAAGTTATATATAGTATACAAAGAACACATGAGATAATACTTAGAACACATGATGTATTACCTAGAACACACAATGCACTACCTAGAACACATTATATATTACCTAGAACACATGATGTATTAGCTAGAACACACAATGCACTACCTAGAACCCATTATATATTACCTAGAACACATGAAACACTACATAAAATATGAGATATTACCTAAAATCAAGGTCCTTTACCTGTGTACCTTAGGTGGTACCTCAGGGGGTAAACACCACGTCTCTAACTCATACTGTCCTCATGCTGGGCTTTTAAGAGCATAGTGTATGTTTATAGCCTTAGGGGTACTTTAATGTAATGTTTGTGATTTTTTTGTGTAGGGTGTACTTGACTTACAGTAGGAACATTAAGAAACACTGACCTAGAGCTCATGATGTATTACTATCACTGAACCGATTACTAGATTAAATGATATTACATACAAAGAACATGACTTCTTAATACCTTGAACACATTATATATACACATTGATGCATTACCCAGAAAGTATGATACGTTATAGTTTAAAAAAAATATTACCTATAACACGATGTATTACATAGAACAGGGGTCTTAAACACGTGGCCCATGGGCTGCATGCGGCCCCTGAGGCTGTCATCTGCGGCCCGCGGGGCACCGTAGCTCCATCGGGAGAAGAGAGAGCAGGCTGAAGGAGGAGCATCCGAGTACTAGAAGCGGCTCTACTCTGGGACTCCGGGTTTGGGGAAGCCCCGACATCATTGTCCATATATGACCAGTGATGTCAGAAGCATAGCAGGAGTCCCAGGCAGAGCACAAGAAGCGGCTCTGCTCCTGGACTCCGCCTCTGGGGACGCCCCTGACATCACTGTCCATATATGCTCAGTGATGTCAGAAGCATAGCACGTGTCCTAGGCAGAGCGCTAGAAGCAGCTCTGCTCCGGGATTCTGACTCTGGGGTTGGCCCTGACATGACTGTACATATATGGACAGTGATGCCAGGAGCAGAGCTGGAGGCCCAGGCTAGTATCCGGCTGTGGGCTTGCCTCTGACATCACTGTCAATATATGGACAGTGATGTCAGGGGCTTCCCCAGAAATCCCGAGCAGAGCCCATACTAATCCTCTGCTCTGGGACTCCGGCTCTGGTGTTGCCCGGACATCCCATACTGGTCTAGGAGTATCCCCTGACATCACTGCCTATGGACAGTGATGTCAAGGGCTCCTCCAGCAGAGGAATCCCCGATCCAAAGTGTCGGCAACGCTCTGGCTGGGAATTCCAATCCTAGAGGGAGCCCCAATGGAGCTATCTACTGGGGGGCGGGGCTGTGTGTGTGGCACTATATACTGTGGCATTATCTACAGAGGGCACTGTGGCATTCTCTATGGGTGGGTGTGTGGCATTATCTACAGAGGGCACTGTGACATTATCTACAGAGGGCAATGTGGCACTATCAACAGAGGGCAATGTGGCACTATCTACAGGTGGGTGTGTGGCAGTATCTACAGAGAGCACTGTGGCATTATCTACAGAGGGCACAGTGGAAGTATCTACAGAGGACACTGTGGCATTATCTACAGAGGGCACTGTGGCATTATCTACAGAGGGCACTGTGGCATTATCTATAGAGGACACTCTGGCATTATTTACAGAGGGTACTGTGGCATTATCTACAGAGGGCACTGTGGCACTATCTAAAAAGGGGCTGCCCAATCTTGTACATACTCGTGTCTGCCAAACACTGCCAATTGAGCAGCCAGACTGCATTTAGCGACACTTAAACTGGAAAACTGGATAGTTAAAATAAGCACATGGATTAAACTCACAAATTTAATGAAAGTTTAAACCGAACTGTATTTTTAGAGTAATGTAGTATTATTATAGTAATGTAGTATTGTTATAGTAATGTAGAATTATTATAGTTATGTAGTATTATAGTAAAGAAGTATTATAGTAATGTTGTGTTATAGTAATGTAGTATTGTTATAGCAATGTAATATTATAGTAATGTAGTATTATTATATAAATGTAGTATTGTTATGGTAATGTAGTATTGTTATAATAATGTAGTATTATTATAGTAATTTAGTATTATAGTAATGTAGTATTATTATAGTAATGTATTATTATTATTATTATTATTATAGTAATGTAGTATTATTATATTATTGTAGTATTGTTATAGTAGTTCAAATAACTAATTGATTAACAAATAATTTTGTATTGTACCAAATTTGAAAGTAATGCAGCCCGTCAACTTCACTTTTTTTCAATGTGTGACCCCTGACCTGGAACACATGATGTATTACCTAGAACACATTACATATTACCTAGAAGACATGATGTATTACATAGAACACAAATTATGTTATGTAGCCACATGATGTATTACTAGAACAAATGATATTACATACAAAGAACACCTTAATACCTAGAACACATTATATATACACATTGATGCATTACCTAAAACATATGATACTTTATAGTTTTTGTTACAGAAATATTACCTAGAACACACGATGTAATACCTAGAAGACATGATGAAGTACCTAGAAGACATGATGTATTACCTAGAACACATTACAGTATGTATTACTAGAACAAATTATATTACATACAAAGAACACAATTTAATACCTAGAACACATTATATACACACACATTAATGCATTACCTAAAACATATGATACTTTATAGTTTTTGTTACAGAAATAATATAACACGGTGTATTACCTGGAACACATGATGTATTACCTAGAACACATGATGTATTACCTAGAAGACATGATGTATTACCTAGAAGACATTACGTATTACCTAGAACACATGATGTATTACCTAGAACACATGATGTATTACCTAGAACACATGATGTATTACCTAGAAGACATGATGTATTACCTAGAAGACATGATGTATTACCTAGAAGACATGATATATTACCTAGAAGTCATGATGTATTACCTAGAACACATGGTGTATTACCTAGAAGACATGATGTATTACCTAGAAGACATGATGTATTACCTAGAATACATGATGTATTACCTAGAAGACATGATGTATTACCTAGAAGACATGATGTATTACCTAGAAGACATGATGTATTACCTAGAAGACATGATGTATTACCTAGAAGACATGATGTATTACCTAGAAGACATGATGTATTACCTAGAACACATGGTGTATTACCTAGAAGACATGATGTATTACCTAGAAGACATGATGTATTACCTAGAACACATGATGTATTACCTAGAAGACATGATGTATTACCTAGAAGACATGATGTATTACCTAGAAGACATGATGTATTACCTAGAACACATGATGTATTACCTAGAACACATGATGTATTACCTAGAAGACATGATGTATTACCTAGAACACATGATGTATTACCTAGAAGACATGATGTATTACCTAGAAGACATGATGTATTACCTAGAAGACATGATGTATTACCTAAAACACATGATGTATTACCTAGAAGACATGATGTATTACCTAGAAGACATGATGTATTACCTAGAAGACATGATGTATTACCTAGAAGACATGATGTATTACCTAGAACACATATATTATCTAGAAGAAATTATGTATTACCTAGAACACAAATGATGTTACCTAGACCACATTACAGTATGTATTACTAGAATAAATTATATTACATACAAAGATCACAATTTAATACCTAGAAAACATTATATATACATGGATGCATTACCTAGAATGTACAGATGTAGCAATCTATGACTTCATTTTTAACACCTTACATACACAGTGGCCGGAAACTTTAACTTGAATTTTTTTTAATGGTTTTCAAGTTATCAGGCTGCAGCAAGTTATCAGTGTCAACATAAGGATTGCTACATCTGTGCGATACTTTGTCGTTTTTTTTAGCACAGAAAGTTGTCTTGTCTTGATAGTGACTGACTGATTTACAAGTGTTTTAGTAAATGGACTTTTCCCTCTTTAGATACCCGGACGGCCCTGCACTGTATACTTCTTGACTGCACTTAATTTCACACCTGATTCACCAGCATAAAAATGATCAATGTTCCCTACACTCACAGACACCATAGATGGCTTGATATATATTGGTCATTGTTGAAATTAATGTTCTCTGTGGGGTCATCAGATCGCAATACAAACTTTACTGTCAGACTTTCTTAAAATCAGCTAAGGTATAACACAAGTCATTTAAGATGAGCTTTCCAAGATATAAAGTGAAGTTCTCCTCACAACATGAAGGCTCAACTCAAAGTTAGTGATATGTAGTAGAGCTGAGTTTGTTATTTAGCCAATCTTAGAGAAATATAATGATGTGTTATCAGTTGTTTTGCAAAGGAATTTTTTTTGAGGATGGAATAGTGTAGTAGACTCCCACCCCAAAAATATATACAGTTCGGTCCATGATTTATTAACATGGGAGTCTATGGGTGACATATGCCATTGTAGAACATGCGTCACAGGTATACGTTTGACATACTATATACGTCATGGTCTCTTCAATAGCCTTTCATGATATATAAGACACTAAATAGATACCATCAGGGGCGGACACAGACACCTGAGGGCCCATGTGCAAGATTATTATATGGGCCCCTTGCTCTCCAAAATTTAAATATAGACCACCCCCTTATGTCTCTCTATCGATGCATCAATAATTGTTGGCAATAAAATTAATAATCTCAGGCATTTACATGCACTTTAAGGGTATGTGCACACGGCTTATTTTCGGCCAAAAAACGGGCGACAAATCTGAAGCAGAACACCTCCAAACATCTGCCCATTGATTTCAATGGGAAATACGGCGTTCTGTTCCAACGGGGTGTTGTTTTACGCGGCCGTTTTGAAAAACGCTCGCAAAAAAGAAGTGCATGTCACTTCTTCAGTCGTTTTTTAAGCCATTTTTCATTGACTCTATAGAAAAACAGCTCCAAAACGGCCGTAAAAGTACGCTGCAAAAAACGCAAGTTGCTTAAAAAACGCCTGAAAATCAGAGGCTGTTTTCCTTTTAAAATAGCTCCGTATTTTTGCTAAGCGTGTGAACATAGCCTTACCAACAGAAGACCGTTGCTTTAAGGTAACAGGGGGCCCTCTTACCTACTGGGTCCCTGTGCAATTGCACAGGTTGCACCAATGGTATGTTCGCCCCCTGGATACCATTGTGGCCTATGAGCGTTAAATGAATGCCTAACAGTGGCATACATTGCCCATAGACTATAATGGAATATTTTTAACATGTACATCATGTAGAGGGTCATGCAGAGTTCTTGATGTATACGTTTAACATATACCATTAAACTCTATTGTGAATGATGCCACTGTTGCGGAATCCATAATAACCTATGTTTAACTAATCTGTCAGGAGCTTTTCCGAGTGTATACGTTAAACGCAGGCCAAAAAAACGTGATGTGCACATATACCATGTATACCACTGATGGATGCCACCCGTCAGCTATCCATAACTCATAAACTCTCGTGTTAAAAAAAAAAGACGTTTAACATATCACGAGATTGTATTGAATTGGTATCATGACAAATTGTATAATTTAATACAATTCAAGAAATAGTTAGACACTTCTGTATTTCTTGTTGCTACTATAGTGCCAACATATTCTGTAGCACTATATAGAGATTGTGACCATACACAATCTTCAGACCCCATGCACATGGCCGTTACAAATCTTTGTTGGATAGATCCATAGTATGGCATCTATAGACATCTTTGGGCCCACGCTGTACCTCTATGTGCCTGTAATTTTATATGGAGCCCACTATGTGCCTGTCATTTTATATGGAGCCCCCCCTTAAAGCATTGCTCCTACAATATGGTTCCTCACAGAGGCCGCATATGGCCGAACAGGTAGCGTCTATAGGTCCGTAATATGGACTCGTAGAGATTTTGTGTGTCGCCATATGGATCTGTGCACTTGGCATTGCTGTGTGCATGGATCCTAAGGAACTAACATATAATGGGAGTTCTGTATCTCTAAGAGCTTGCATTCTATATAAACGCTTAAGGCATGTATATGGCCACACCGTGTGAGTGCACCCTCAGGGGGTTAGGACATCATGTGATAATGGCCCATAGCTCTCACCTCAGCTGACTCCTCTTCCTCCAGGTTATTAGATTGAGTCCAATTTAAAAGGTCAAACAGTCAAAGATAGAAAATTGTTCCAATTGCCTTTGGTGAAATAACATTAACTTTTATTAAATCCCATGAAGGGATAATGCTCTTCTGCTAATTTCTTCTGTCAATGTTATTTTTTTATTAAGAAATATATTTTATTAATACTAAGCCATTCATTTCCTCCTTGGAAAAGTCATGCAGTAAGTTTAATGCATCTAGGAGTCTATAAAAACGGTGCAAATTGTGCCAAATATATAAAAGTTTCGCACATGGTGTGATAAACATGGCACAGCTTACTAGGCGTGTTCCTAATGCCACCTCATGGCTGATCTTTTTAGCCACGCCAATTTTCTAGCCACTTTTTAAAACGGTAGGCGTAAAAGTGTCTAAATATGTAACAGAATTGCGGTGCGAATTGCTTAGTAAATCTGCCCCAATTATATATATATGGGCAGTG
Organism: Rhinoderma darwinii; assembly: GCF_050947455.1. Taxonomy (NCBI): domain Eukaryota; kingdom Metazoa; phylum Chordata; class Amphibia; order Anura; family Rhinodermatidae; genus Rhinoderma; species Rhinoderma darwinii. The sequence goes on from NC_134687.1 coordinate 613,796,085, forward strand.
ATGTCGGCAGCAGTATTGGAGTCCCCGAGCAGAGCATCTACTGATGCTCTGCCTGGGGACTCCCGTGCTGCTGCCGACATCACTGTCCGTATATGGACAGTGACGTTGGCAGCAGTGCTGGAGTCCCCAGGCAGAGCATCAGCTGATGCTCTGCTCGGGGACCCCTGCGATAGGATATGCCTGAAGTCACTGTCCATATACGGACAGTGATGTCGACAGCAGTACGGGAGTCCTCAGGCAGAGCATCAGCCAATGCTCTGCTCGGGGACTCCAATACTGCTGCCGACGTTACTGCCAATATATGGACAGTGACGTTGGCAGCAGTGCTGGAGTCCTCGGGAAGAGCATCAGCCGATGCTCTGCTCCAGAACTCCAGCTATTGGAAACCCCTGAAGTCACTGTCCATATATGGACAGTGACGTCGGCAGTGGTACTGGAGTCCCCGAGCAGAGCATCAGCTGATGCTCTGCCTGGGGACTACCGTACTGCTGCTGACATCACTGTTCATATATGGACAGTGACAGTGATGTTGGCAGCAATGCTGGAGTCCCCGGGCAGAGCATCAGCTGGTGCTCTGCTCGGGGACTCCAGCGATAGGAAAGCCCTGAAGTCACTGTGCATATATGGACAGTGATGGTGGCAGCAGTACGGGAGTCCCCATGCAGAGCATCAGCTGATGCTCTGCTCGGGGACTCCAGCGATATGAAAGCCCTGAAGTCACTGTCCATATATGGACAGTGACGTCGGCAGCAGTACTGGAGTCCCCGAGCAGAGCATCAGCTAATACTCTGCTCCAGAACACCAGCTATAGGAAACCCCTGATTTTTACATAAAAATATTAATGCAATGCAATTTTTGGTCCCCAGATAACGGTTTATTCACAGTTTTGGTGCAGTTTTTGAAGTTACAACCAGGGATGAATTAAAAAAAGAGGAGAATAATGTTTCCTGTATTATTCCCCTCCCTTTATGATCCACTTTTGATTGTGGCTTAAAAAATTGCACTAAAACTGTACTGTTTGAATAAGGCCTAATATTAGTATATGTTGGACACAAGAGTAGTTTTTCCATTACAGTCTTATCAAATTAGAAAGATAAAGCCACATTGAATGATGTATGAGATTAGAAATAGTTTTTTGGAAAAAAAACAGCGCCAATCTTGTCCATGGCTGCGTATTGCAGCTCAGCCCAATTCAAGAGACTACCATTCAAAGCCAGATGCAAAGACCCTGAACATCTTCTCACAGAATTCTGCTTTGTGCCATTCCTCTGTTATTCCTCCTAGAAATTTATGAATAAATTAACAACTGGCATTACCATTTCCCTTGTCAAAGGTATGTGTCCCTACACCCTCTGGACCAGTCAGCACTGATTGAACAGTATAAGGCCATGTTCACACAGCATATATTTGAGGCAGAAAAATATGAGACTGATTTTTTTAGGCAATTTTGTGGTCAGTGGCGTTTTTTCCAAATGCAGCATGCTCTGGGTATGGCGTTTTTTTTTGGGCATTTTTCCCATAGTCTTCTCTATAGGACTTCAAAAATGACAGAAAAAAAGCATGTGCAAAATGACACCAAATGAAAAACTCCACTAAAAATGCATTAAAAAAACCGCATGTTTCATTTTAAGGCTAAATTCACACTTGCATTGTATAATCCGTTACTTTGACCCATTTTTAGATCAGAATAAAAATGAATCCATAAAAATTCCATTGAAATCAATGGGAGTCATCCATTTTTTTGACGGAGATAAAAGTGCAGAGTACAGGACTTTTATCCCGTGCAAAAAATCAGATGTCTAACGGATGGATTATTTTTAGCATTGGTGTCAACGTAGAACGGATACAAACGGATAGTAGTCTTCTGATCTAAAAACGGATCAGAGTAACGGATTATACAACTGTGCAAATGTGAATTTAGCCTTATAACGCTATTGTTTTTAGAAGCTTTTTTTGATGCAGTTTAAAACGCAAGACATTCTTTGTGTGTGAAGGAGGCCTTTTACGAAGCGTATTTTTAGAAGGCGTTTTTTAAATTCAGCAGCATAAAAATAATCCTCATATGAACTACACAGTGTATTTCCCATTAAAATCAATGGGAAGCTGTGTGCAGGCGTATTTCAATCGCATTTCAGAGTGTAATATGAGCGTTTAACGCTCCGAAATACATCTGAAAATTAGTCGTGTGAACATACCCTCCGACTTTAATTGTACATTTCTAGGAGGAACAACAGAGGGACACCACAACACAGAGTTCATAGAGAAGATGCTCCAGAATTGTCATATTGGAGGGGAATACAAGTATTTACTAAAAGAAAGAGGTCCTCTTTAAGGGGCCAATATTTTTTGGGGGAGGTCCTTTCAGTTACCCCATTGAAGAACACTACAGTCAACCCCCCAACCTGAAACGGCTGATAACAGGGGACATTAGATCCATCTGTCCGCTTCCTATAATTTATACACTATTATTGATAAACTATATTGCAAGCATAAGGGCTTAGTCAGTCTTTTAATCAGAAATTCACTTTTCAGAGCACATTCCGGCTTTCTGTCAGTGTGTAGTCAGTCATGCAGAATCACAAGGCCCAATCTTAGATAATTGCTCCGAGATTATAGCTTGTGTTTTCTTTTCTGTGCCTATATGCTATTTAGAAGTTCAATTGCTATACGGTGTATTATAGAGTATATAATATAAATTAAATTACAGATGGAGGTCCACAAATCTGCTGCACAATGAGATCATTGTATAGGGCCACAGTTATAGGGATATGCAATGATACTGTATATCTCAGGAGGACTTCTCCATGACAAAGTAGCTGAGTACATCTGAATGTCCATGAATCTCCTTAATGCTAAACAATTTCTACTTCAAGCTTCAGCTTTACTTTTAGGCTGAGTTCACACGACCTATTTTCAGGCGTAAACGAGGCGTATTATGCCTCGTTTTACGTCTGAAAATAGGGCTACAATACGTTGGCAAATATCTGACCATTCATTTGAATGGGTTTGCCGATGTACTGTGCCGACGACCTGTAGTTTACGCGTCGTCGTTTGACAGCTGTCCAACTACGACGCGTAAATTGACTGCCTCGGCAAAGAAGTGCAGGACACTTCTTTGCAACGTAATTTGAGCCGTTCCTCATTGAAGTCAATGAAGAGCAACTCAAGATTTACGAGCGTCAAAGACGCCTCGCATAATGCGAGGAGGAGCTTTTATGTCTGAAACGAGGCAGCTGTTTTCTCCTGAAAACAGTCTGTCTTTTCAGACATAAAATCCTCTCATCGTGTGCACATACCCTGATAATTCTTTCCATTGTCTTGTGTTTCCCGAGTGGGAGTGACCAAAATCAAGCCTGTGTGTCATGGAGAGGCAGTCTACTGTACAGCAGTAGGACCTATGTAGCTACAGTACATCTACTCAAGTAATGGTCACATGAACATGAAGTCATGTGATTACTCGGCAAGTTAAAATGCCACAGTCATTAGAATAGATGGAAGAGAAGGGGCTGGAAAGTTCACATACAATATTAATAATTTTCCAGGTATAAAATCAACACTAAATTTCTAAATTTGTGTTCCCAAAATTTGGGAGCAATTTGTCAGTTATCCCGGTTGAATCCTCCACCACAGGCAAAAATATATGATAGATACGAGCGAATTGATTCCACGCTAATCAAATTTGTTACAAATTTCCCAACATTTTTGGGAAAAATCCTCATCTCTAATTCCAAATGTGCAGTACAAAGCTTTTAGTGGTTCTCCCGCCGTTGTGAAATAACAATTACCAGCATGCTCTAATATCCCGCGACTGTGGGAGTTGTTGTTTCACATGCTCTATGGAAAATAAATAAAACCTAATAGTAATTTATGTATAAAGAGTTCTTTACCCCAATATAATCTAAAATATCTAAAAAACAAAAACTATATTTCAAATTACTTTTTCATCTCTTTTACATAATTGACGGTAAATAATTTAATTGGCCATATACAAATATGGCTGCTAAAAATCATTGCTCAGATCAATTGGTGGTAAAGGAGAGATGAAACGTAGACAGTATATATTCCTTACATTTGTGATAGGTAGGGGTCCCACCTCTGGAATCTCATCTATTAGGAGAACGGGTGACACCTGTTCTGCAGGTCAAGGTGGTGGCCCCAGTGGTGGCACCTACAGATGGAAATAGAGTTGCAGAATGCAGTCAGGAAACCTCTAGTCTTACAATCTACTTTTGGGGGCCCTGCCTATAAGACATGTATGCTATATCCTGTAGAAATATGACTCTCTAAGGTGGAAGACCACTTTAAGTACTGTTTTCTAAGGAGTCATGGTAAGTGTAAAATGTTAGTTTTCTCCAGAAATAGTCCAGTCGAGTGATTCTTGTTCAGGAGGCAATGAAAATTATTTTATGACTTGCAATAATCTCAGTGTGATTTACTAATTTATAAGATACACGCAGCCACGAGATCCCAGCTCTGGATTGATGAATCACCTATTAGAATGGCGACTGTTGGGAAATACACTGTGTTTACATTGCTGACAGCAAAGGACGAGATGTCATACTGTTATTTGGAGGTAGAACTGTCATGATTTATTGCTTGGTGCATAAACTGCATTACCTGAATGCAATCCTGTTTATGGCTCATATCCATATCATGCATAATAAAACATTATATTTAACATATCTAGATAGAGTTAATTATTTAGAAAATTCCAATAGTCAATTTCCATTTTACGCCACAGTCATCGAGTTAATGTAGGTTTTATTTACAATTACATGTACAGAGCTGTGATATAGTTTTTAGTAATTGCTGTATGATGTTTGGTAATATTTAGGAAAACATATCAAGGGAGGGACAATTCTGTTGTTAGCCACCTATGTACAAGAAAATAACTAATATATTACTGACCCCTATTTACAAGAATATAACTAATATATTTCTGACCCCTATGTACAAGCATATAACTACTATAATACTGCCCTCTAAGTACAAGAATATAACTACTATAATACTGCCTCCTAAATACAAAAATATAACTACTATAATACTGCCTCCTATATACAAGAATAGAACTACTATAATACTGCCCTCTATGTACAAGAATATAACTACTATAATACTGCCTCCTATATACAAAAATATAACTACTATAATACTGCCTCCTATATACAAGAATAGAACTACTATAATACTGCCCTCTATGTACAAGAATATAACTACTATAATACTGCCTCCTATGTACAAGAATATAACTACTATAATACTGCCCCCTATGTACAAGAATATAACTACTATAATACTGCCTCCTATGTACAAGAATATAACTACTATAATACTGCCCCCTATGTACAAGAATATAACTACTATAATACTGCCTCCTATGTACAAGAATATAACTACTATAATACTGTCCCTATATACAAGAATAGAACTACTATAATACTGTCCCTATATACAAGAATAGAACTACTATAATACTGTCCCTATATACAAGAATATAACTACTATAATACTGCCCCCTATGTACAAGAATATAACTACTATAATACTGCCTCCTATGTACAAGAATATAACTACTATAATACTGCCCCCTATGTACAAGAATATAACTACTATAATACTGAACCCTATGTACAAGAATATAACTACTATAATACTGCCTCCTATATACAAGAATATAACTACTATAATACTGCCTCCTATGTACAAGAATATAACTACTATAATACTGCCTCCTATGTACAAGAATATAACTACTATAATACTGCCCCTCTATATACAAGAATATAACTACTATAATACTGCTCCTATATACAAGAATATAACTACTATAATACTGCCTCCTATGTACAAGAATATAACTACTATAATACTGCCTCCTATGTACAAGAATATAACTACTATAATACTGCCTCTATGTATAGGAATATAACTGCTATAATACTACCCCCTATGTACAATAATATTACTACTATAATACTGCCCCCTATGTACAAGAATATAACTACTATAATACTGCCTCCTATGTACAAGAATATAACTATTATAATACTGCACCCTATGTACAAGAATATAACTACTATAATACTGCCCCTCTATATACTAGAATATAACTACTATAATAATGCTCCTATATACAAGAATATAACTACTATAATACTGCCTCCTATGTACAAGAATATAACTACTATAATACTGCCCCTCTATATAAAAGAATATAACTACTATAATAATGCTCCTATATACAAGAATATAACTACTATAATACTGCCTCCTATGTACAAGAATATAACTACTATAATACTGCCCCTCTATATAAAAGAATATAACTACTATAATACTGCCTCCTATATACAAGAATATAACTACTATAATACTGCCTCCTATATACAAGAATATAACTACTATAATACTGCCTCCTATGTACAAGAATATAACTACTATAATACTGCCTCCTATGTACAAGAATATAACTACTATAATACTGCCTCCTATGTACAAGAATATAACTACTATAATACTGCCTCCTATGTACAAGAATATAACTACTATAATACTGCCCCCTATGTACAAGAATATAACCACTATAATACTGCCTTCTATGTACAAGAATATAACTACTATAATACTGCCTCCTATGTACAAGAATATAACTACTATAATACTGCTTCCTATGTACAAGAATATAACTACTGTAATACTGTCCCCTATGTACAAGAATATAATTACTATAATGCTGCCTCCTATGTACAATAATATAACTACTATAATACTGCCCCCTATGTACAAGTATATAATTACTATAATACTGCCCCTATATACAAGAATATAACTACTATAATACTGTGTCCTATGTACAAGACTATAACTACTATAATACTGCCCCCTATATACAAGAATATAACTACTATAATACTGCCCCCTATGTACAAGACTATAACTACTATAATACTGCCCCTATGTACAAGAATATAACTACTATAATACTGCCCCCTATGTACAAGAATATAACTACTATAATACTGGCCCTACGTACAAGAATATAAATACTATAATACTGCTCCCTATGTACAAGAATATAACTACTATAATACTGCCTCCTATGTACAAGAATATAACTACTATAATACTGCCCCCTATGTACAAGAATATAACTACTATAATACTGGCCCTACGTACAAGAATATAAATACTATAATACTGCCCTCTATGTACAAGAATATAAATACTATAATACTGCCTCCTATGTACAAGAATATAACTACTATAATACTGCCCCCTATGTACAAGAATATAACTACTATAATACTGGCCCTACGAACAAGAATATAAATACTATAATACTGCCCCCTATGTACAAGAATATACCTGCTTTAATGCTGCTCTTCATTGAAAAATTGAGAGGTTTTATATTTGACTAAAATTGCTCTTTTACATGCTGTTACTTTTTATTGCTATATTATTTATATCAAGGCATAAATATAAAATCCTGTAAATACTTGTGCATATTCTGTGAATACATCTCCACTGACATTATAAATGACAGAATATAAAACCACTTTCTCATATCCCACCAAAAAGAACTCCATAATCAATTACAAGAAGAATGGTATATGTGAAACTAAAATGCTGAGTCGAGTAGACTTGGATCTGAGCCTAATTAAATTAAGCAATTCAAGTCTAATATTTTATTAGTTTCTAGCACTATAATTATGCAAATAGATTCTTTACACTTGCTCAGCACGGAGGATTTAATTGTGAGCGCAACATAACAATGGACAAAATATTTAAGTCAATAAAATGACACAATAAGCAAGAATATCAGTGGTTGCGAGGCTGTCTGGGAGCCGATTATGTATAGTCAACAATCTATGTGATCCATTGGATATAACCCCTTTACTGCCATCAAAAATATTAGAGGAACTGCTCTAAGCGGATCTAAACGATGCCTCCGGGACTCTCAGTTTGATAAATGTCTACAAAAGCCATAAAACAATTTACATTTAATAGTGCTACAAAAATAAAATGCTCTTTTCCAGCTTCACACGCACAATAAATAAGTATGAAAGGGCAAGAGAAGGAAGGTTGTTTCACCAACAGGATCACAACATAGATATGAAAGGGGTTACATATTGACCTGACTTATGGTTGCAAGGTAAGAAAACAAAAATAAATAAAATAAAAAGTAAAATGTCTTCCAGGGTTTCACCCTATGTACTGTAGGTACCTCCATAAGAATAGAGCCCCATCTTAGGCAACTACAGTTTTATTCATTTTTTATTTTTTTTAGGAGTAGAATCCAGTGTAGTGTAGAGCCCTAAGTTCTCGGAAAGTTTAAGGGCTATTTGAATCCATAAACTAATATGGATCTAAGCCCAATGCCAGTGCATTGACACCCCATATTTCAGAATGCCCTAAAGTTCCTACTCTTGTACACTGGAGTGTCTATCTCATTCAACTCTCTGGCTGCATACTGAGTCAAGAGCGTAGAATTAGGGGGGTGCAGAGGTAGTAGTCCAAAGACCCATTTGCCACATACCAAGACACATATTATAAATGGCACATGGTAGGTTGGGGTACTGTTACGATTTTGCATTGGGACCCAGGAGTTTCAAGTAACACCTTTTGTACTGACTATTAGAATCAAGATTCATGTCTCCGCCATTGTTGCCCACCCAAGTCCAACTTACTTGGGACATATACCTCTTAGATGTTGACTGCTGAGAGTGTTGGCTGCTGAGGGTATGCCAATGCCCAATCCACAAAACAAGGATGAGCAAGGTGTCTACCATAATCAATGGATGTTCATGTCAGAAAATCTATAAGACCACTGGAATCTAAAGAGTAAAGGGGATAATAGATGGGATCTAAGACATGGAAACCTCCTTTGGGTAATAAAACATGACCTAAGGGGGAAGTTTTAATGACCAAAACTAGACAACCCCTGTTCTGTGCTCATTTGGAGTCTGCTATATATATACAGTATGTACACGTCTAGAGCTTGGGGAACTAATAAACTGCATATTTAAGTATATTAGGGGAATCATCAGAATAGTTGACTCTAGAAATAGACTGGGTCTGTCGTATCCATCATGCCATAAAACCTTCACCATCTGACGTTTTTCAAAAACAATATAATGAGACTCGGAGAAAATGTTACGATTCCTGTTCGGATGTAAAATGCTTGAAGCATGAACTGAGCCAATTTATCTTCATCGTCAGCTAATTTTTGGAGACAGCGGATATGTTTCTTCATTTGTACAGGTTGACGTCTTTAAGACATCTAGAGGTTTAGCCTCCATTTAGGTTTGCGTACACAAAGAAGACAAAGCATGCATTGGAAAGCAAATTGCATCAGTACATAAATCACAAATATTACTATAAAACAACCAACACAAATATTAGTTTTCTAAGAACATGGCAAGTATTTCCTAAATAAATACCCAGGTTCACATTTTGTCTAAGTGGCAAGAGTCTTGTGTCTGTCACCTACCCATATAGTAAGTGGTATTAGGGTCGGTAGGTCATTTTATTGTAGCTGACGATAGAAAGGTTATACCATCAAGATAACCATAGTCAACAATAGATGGCATGGATAGCCATTGATACGGTAGGTCTTTTCGTTAATTTGCAGTGTTATGGTTTTGAACAAAATATATTTATAGCTACAACCTGTTACAATTCTCACTGGAGAAGTGGATTCTCTAAACCACAAAAGTTTGGCGCTGACTAGACTGGGATGTGGAGTCTAAGGGATCTTCCAATTCTTCACCCTCAACCCATGCAAAGAGTTATGGACTTTTCTGGTCAGATTCCCAGGTTGCGGTTCCCAGAAGAATAACTAATTTAATTACACGGTAGGGAAGTCAGGAACGTAGCCTGGGTCAACAAACTAGTAGTCATGAAGTAACAAGCTGGAGAATGAGAGACAACCACAGTCAGAAGTCAAGCCAGGAGTTAATGCTAGGCGAAACCAAGCAACAAATCTAACGAGCGAAATAGGAGCATGTTCCAGGAACAAGGCCGAGATCAAGATGAGAATCATTGTCAAGGACAGAGTCAAATAGCAAAAGGAACAATAGCCAAACAAAGTATGTACCTTGATCTGCTGGCAAGGAGTGATGCAGCCAGGATCGAAGTCATCCTTAAATCCTGATTGACCCGGCAACCCAATGCTGCCAGAAGACAAAGGCCGCGTCTGAATCAAGCAGGGCCATGGCTAAAGACAGGAACAGAAGAGGTGCCCAGTTGCCTAGCAAATGTACACAGTTGTCAGCTGAATTCCTGACCACTAGAAGAGACGAGCCGATGGAACTGGGTGAGGTGAGTAACACTACCTCCTGGGTAGCCAAAGGGCCTGAAAGCCACATGTGGAACATGGATCACTATCACATCCTTGTGCCACCTAGGCAACATGCAGAGGACCTTTGACTAATGTGGAAAGGGAGGTTCTGAACAGATTCATGCCATCTAGGAGGAAAGTGTCAACACTATCTCTTCCTCTACAAAATGCACTCACTTGAGTACAAAATCCATACATGCCCACCAAAAAAGAACAAAAGTTTACTGGCCTTTGATTGTCTTTTATCCCCATCTATAAGCTAAAGCAAGTTCCCACACCAGCTATTGGCACTGGAGGACTGGAGAATCTCCCATTGTAAGTGATAGATGGCATGTATAGCCATCTCTGGTGCTAATAGGGCAAGATAGTATTTACAGCTATCACCACCTGGGGAGCCACATTAAAAGTCGCTTGTGGAGCACTATGACATCCTTGTGCCACCAAGGCAACATGTAGGGGGCCCAAGAGCCACATTCACATGTGGCTCCCAAGACACTGGTTGGAGAACACCAAACAAATATGGGATGATATTGGGCAAAACTAAACCAGCTCAGTATCAGTTTAAGGGTATGTTCACACGGCCTATTTACGGACGTAAATCGGGCGTTTTTGCCCCGAATTACGCCCGAAAATAGCGCCTCAATAGCGCTGACAAACATCTGCCCATTGAAAGCAATGGGCAGACGTTTGTCTGTTCACACGAGGCGTATATTTACGCGCCGCTGTCAAATGACGGCGCGTAAATTGACGCCCGCGTAGAAGAAGTGACCTGTCACTTCTTTGGCCGTAATTGGAGCCGCTATTCATTGACTCCAATGAATAGCAGCGCTAATTACGGCCGTAATTGACGCGGCGTTCAAGCGCCTGCACATGCCGGTACGGCTGAAATTACGGGGATGTTTTCAGGCTGAAACATCCCCGTAATTTCAGCCGTTACGGACCCCCGCCGTGTGAACATACCCTTATAGTAAAATCTACAGCCTACATGAAAATTCATAGAATCAACACAAAATAAATGATGTTTTTACCAATACAAAAATAAACCCAATATTTAAACAGCTTTGTATGAGAGTTGTGTAATCTCAGCTGCCTCATGACTTGACTTTTAATCTGAGAAAGGAGGGCTGTGGGGTGAAAATTGAATGCATCTCAATGTGCCTCACCAGTCACCCTGATACTCATGTCACACCATCCTTTTAATCAAGCCGAGATGTGATGGGAGCTGCGGGCAATGCTGAATGTTGTCAGCGTTATTTATCAAGTAGATGGTGGCTGTGATGGTACCGCTCCACCCTCTACGTGCCAATCATTAGAGCCAGGCTGCTCATTTACTATGTCATTAGTGATGGTGATACTCAGTTTCAATTTTCCATTATGATTTGGTCATTTAATGAGCAAGACAGTATTTAACATTTATATGCAGAGAGGGCTGTGCGGTGCTGAGCGGAATAATCTTCATCAAACAACTGATGGACTAATATTATAGATTAGATGCTCTCTCCGTCTCTCCCCTGCAGCAGGTTTCTGTGTTATGGGGGAGGGGGATGTGTGCTGGGAGGAATGGTTCCATGTAGAAAACATGGCTCTGCCTTACACTTAAACCTTTCTGACTAATGCAAATCCAGTTATAATGCTATTCTTAAAGGAGAAGACAATCCATTTCTATATGCGCTATTAGGGCATATATATATATCATAATGGGGGGTGCTCGTAGTGGGCGGGCATCCCCACTACGAGCCAGAATGGGGAAATGCTTACAAAGAATATCACTCACTTTGGTACATCCGAACCATCCATGTGGTGCATAATTGGCTAGAATGTAATACTACATTTGCCCTGTAATGGCCGCTGTAGAAGAATTCTATGGCTGGACACAGCCACCTTTTGCGATAACACCTGATCGCTCGGGTTTCGAAAAATGAATCTGTGGTGATTAGCTGATCGCTGATCAGGGAATGTCTACATGGGACAGTCCATGTAAAGTGGACCTCTGCTATAGAGGGTATGAAGGATAATATAATAGGAATTTACATTCTCTGCTATTCTCAAAAATACTGTTAATAGGAGAATTTCCCATCAATAGACTATAGATAGTTTTACAACAGTCTGAAACATCAGTCTATAGTATTCCAACTGGAGGAGCATTGCCAGACTAAACTGAAAACACCTAGAGAACGTAGGATTACCAAGAATGCAATTACCAGCACCACCGCTCTTGGAGGACTGGCAAAAACAACAGGGTGCCCCTGGTGCCTGGGTCAAACAAAACCACTGGTCAACAGGGGCAGATGTGGGGAATATGATTAAACTGCAGCTGCTATTCCTTCCTTGGCTGGAATCCTCCAGTGGTAACCATCACAAAGATCAGAGCCATCCGTCGAAGGTATAGGGTTTTTTTTTTACATGTTTTTCTAACATCTCGCGAAATACATCTTGGGTTAGATCAGATTTAGGGAGAAAGTAAGGGAGGACACATCTGTATGTACTCATGGACTGAATCTATGAGTCTCTTGAGTGGACTGTACACTGCAGGAGGGCTCCTTCTCTACTCACTCTTCTTGATCCTTATTATTCTTTCACTTGTTGTCATTCAATTGGGTAATTTTGGTAAAATGATCCAAAGCCAGATGGGAAAAAAAATCCCATTAATAACTGAATTATGATCTGAATGTCTTTTGGTACCTGGCAGTATTTTCTATGAAAAGATTTGATCTGAATCACAAGAAAGCAAAAATCAATAATACAAAACAGGAAAAAAAAATCATTGCGGAGCTCAGAATTTCATGTCTTCCCCCATTATTTCTGAGAACATTGGTATTCGGAAGAGATAGCTTCTTCTGTTTGGACAAGGAATCGTTCTAGCATGGTAAAATGTCAAAGACTATGTATCCTGTGGTGTATAGAAGCAATGTGTGTGTGTTTATCCCATTGATGGGATGTATATTCATGCACACGCTCTGCCGCGCCTGATTTCCTCAGGTCCATGGTGTTTATGAGCCGTAATACATGCAAGGAGCACCTTCCTTCACTTCGAATGCCTTCCAAACACCAGCAGCGGAATAACAATCACTTGGATATGGTTAACTACGTTTTAAAACATTTTACAGCTTACAAATGGGGCATCGATCAGGAAAACGTGCAGAGGAAATCCTTCAAATCCTGGCATTTGCAGCTATTCGGCAGACTAAAGAGTGTGTGGGACAAGACGTGTGTATGGGAAAAGACGTTCATAGACCGTGTCATATGTAAGAACACTCCAACCTGACAATTAGATGTCAACCCCACCCTGGGCACCATGACCTGTTTATAGGGACACCACAGGTGATGTCTAATAGCTTATAATTTACTGTAGGGTATACATTATTCCATAAATTCTATCAACTATTGTAAATTCAATTTTTGGGGATAAACATATTATGCATTAAATGACATCAAAATAGTATTATCCCCAATAATATAACAAATTAAAGAAACTAAGAAAAAAATTACATACTGTGTTATTTCTAGTGCAGAGCCTAAGGGGGCGGTGCATGAAAAGAGTCATGCACCGCCCCCTTAGGTTCTGCACTAGATAGAAGTCAGTGCCTTCATTTTCCACAGTAGAGTTTCTTTAACTGTTAACTTTTCTACTTATTCATCTTAATCATTTTTATGCAAGATTGTTTTTTCTTGGCCATATATTAGCGGGCAGATGAAACTTAATGAATGACTCACCCTTGTAAAATTACAGTCAGAATGCACATCTTAAAGACCTTAATAAAGTTTAGAAATGTCAATCCCATTATAAGACTGGCTTTTTTTCATAAGGTTAATGAAAGTCATTATACTACTTCTACCCCCGTAACTCACTCCATCCCCTGCAATTTAGGAATTTACACTTAAAGAGCTTGTCTAGAATTACAATAAACATGGTGGCATAGCCAGTATATACTGTATATAAGAATGGAGTTCTGCAGTAAAATTCCTATAGTCCAAAAATTTGACAAAAAAACATAAGACATTTGTGTCAGAGCATATGGACATCATAGATGGTAGTTCTACTCTGGGGACCCCTCACTATTATCCAGAGCGGAGAGCAAATGCAAAGAGTAGCTGTCACACATGGTCACCTATTCATTTGAATTGGCACTGTCTAAGCTGACATTCGGGGGCAGTTGCATGTAGAAAAGGGCTTGCTCGGGTAGGACGTCACCTTTAATGGGCTACATAAGGCAAACATAGCCCTTTATTAGTCATTACCTTATGTATATGGAAGCTTAAGTTTGGCTGTACATGGTCTGATTATGAAAAGACAACCAACTAATGCAATGATTGGATAGTGTGTGCATGTTGCGGCCAACCAGAGTTCTCCTGAACGATGAAAGTACTCTTTACCAGGTGCAAATGGGCAACAGCCAATTATTCCCTCTTCTTAAGGAATACTGGAATTAACAGCGCATTCATCAACACCACCCATGGATGGCATCAGGTCTTGACCAGATCCATGATGGGCAGATGTTTTACCAACCTATGTTCTCAGTGGGACATCTGGTGATGTACACCCACCATAATATTAGGATAAAGGACATTATGGGTACTCCTACAAAAGCCACATTTTTGCACAGACATTTCCATTCCTACATCTCAAATCGCCAATTAGAGGTGTCACTTTCAATAAGTAGATTTTCCAGAAGCTCTTTCAAATTCCATTAACGGCCTAAGAATTGGCACTACATTCATTTTCATCCTGATTTTTATATTTTCGACCGTTGCATTGAGGCACAAGAGAGAGAAATCGAAATAACCACGTAAAAATAATCTTGAACCTTTTAAATATTGGACAATGTATGTGCAACATAACAAGGTAGAAGCTCTCAGCTTCATACAAAAAATGAGGGAAAGGCTAAAAATTTTGTGCAAATATTCATAATTCATACGGCCTGAGTCATTTCTTTTTGTGCAGGAGAAATTTTTATAGAAGCCTCCGGGCATGAGCTTTTTCAAACATTCTCTTAGTACTGCTCATTCTCATTTTGCCATGTATTTTTCTATCATCAATATAACATATACACATACATATAAGAACATTCTTGTAAAATTATTTTATTACATTTTTATTACCATACTTGCAGAGTTAATTTTTTTAGGTTCCTTTTCGAAATTTTCACTTCGACATTGTAATGATTTGGACTTCTTTGTCTTTCACCATAGAGACTGCTCCAGTGGTTCTTATGGGGTCCATGATGAGAAGGGTTCAGCTTTAGGTTGATTCATCCCTCTCCCCAGTAGGCAGTGTTATCATTGCCAACTAAGGGCTCTCCTGAAAGCAGTGTGCTAGGCAGGCATATGTCTAGGCATAGGGCATGAGACATAAGACTGGGCATATGGCATGAGTCTACTGATGAAAAATGTTCATCAGATGTTCATCAGATGTTCCTCAGACGTTCGTTGGTGGTTTGAGATATTGTTCAGTGTAAATGGGCCTTAAGGGTAATAAACACAACACCCTCTTGTCCTCAGGTTGGGTGTTTTTTTGGCTTGGACCAGTACCAGGATAAGAGCACTGTTTGAGTTTTAGGTCTTTAAATTCTTATACCCTTCTCCTTCATTAGCCAAGAGAGTAAATATGTACTTCCTTTTTGCAGTGAACCTTAGGGTCCTAATAACTAAGAATCCTACAAAGACTCTGTTCACATTAGTATCATGGCTTCAGTTCCTTACGGAGCTATGCTGGATCTGTTTTTGAATGGATCCTGACAAATCCTAATGGACACCGTGGACTTATAATAAGGTCTATAATTTTTTTCTCCGGGGGTTCCGGTATAGTTTCTGCAGACTGCACTATTCTTGCCGTCCATAATATTAAAACCTCTTATGGGAACCAAAGGAAAAACAACTAAAATTGCCTAATGAGGATCTAATTGAGGGTCTATGAATTTTGAGTATACAAAAGTAGAAAAAGTATGGGAACGGCGAAGAAATACTGGAACCATTTTTAAAGGGTATTTGCAAAGAGAGAATTCAACTGTAAGGGTATGTTCACACAGCCTATTTTCGGGCATTTTTTGGGCCGTAAACATCGAAAAAACATCAGAAAAATCGGAAGCAGAACGCCTCCAAACATCTGCCTATTGATTTCAATGGGAAAAGCAGCCATGCGTTCCGACGACCGTTTTTTTATGCGGCCGTTTTGAAAAACGCCCGTTAAAAAGAAGTTCAGGTCACTTCTTGGGATGTTTTTGGAGCCATTTTTCATAGATTCTATAGAAAACAGCTCCAAAAACGGCGTAAAAAAACGCAGCGAAAAATGCAGTGAAAATTGAGAGTGGCTTAAAAAACATCTGAAAATCAGGAGCTGTTTTCCCTTGAAAACAGCTCCATATTTTCAGACGTTTTTGAGTTTGCGTGTGAACATACCTTAACACCCATGGCCATGGGCAGTCAGGATTACTCACCTCCTGACGGCCGCAGCTAAGGATCTGTGAGCGCTGGCCGCATCTCCTCCTCAAGAGACGCCATCGCTCACTTCCGCTTCATTCCGCTGTGTCCCGTAGGGTGCGCGCGCATGCTCGTGCCCAGCCTTAAAGGGCCAGCACGCGCACATGTAGTAAATATGTAATTAGCCCATACTCACCCTGGACTATAAGAAGGGCCCTGCCCCTTCCCTCATTGCCTGAGTGTTGTTGTGTTTACCCGTGTTAGTCTTTGCAAATGGTCCCTTAGTGTTTTCCAGTACCCAGTGTTCCCGTACCTGCTACCTGTATCCCGTGCTACCTTGTTCCTGTGCCATAGAGTTGGAGTCGTGTTGTGCCTTCTTCACGCTTTCTGTGTTACACCGCGCCAGGTGTCTGCTTGCTGCCAAGGTCCCATCCAAGCCTACCATCGCTACTGTCTGAATTACCACAGGTACCCTTATTTGAACTATAGATATTGACTTGGTATCCTGTTAGCCAGCTGCTATCCCGCTACGGCGGTACGGCCCGTTGGGTCCACATACCCACAGATCGTGACATCAGTGATCCTGCACCTCTATGGTGTGATAGGTGAAGATGGTAATAATAATCATATTTTATTATTATTATATTACAAATTAAGTTTTCTTACTGACTGCACTAAGGGGCATTTCCGTAACATCGAAAATATTCATTAGGGCCGCACCCTTCACATTACATACAAGTGTCAAGTTGACTTCAAAGTTTTTCGAGACACTCTACGTTACTATGTTACAGGCGACACATTCTTCTTTTACTCTCAGTATTATGATAAATTGATCTTTATATCGGTGTGAATAGTGAGGCCTCCCCGGTGCAGTGTGATAGTAATTTCCAACCTCAGACATATGGAAATGTAAAGTAAAATATCACAAGATGAAGACAGATGATCTACTGCAGCTTTTTAAGTTAATCTACATCCTTCCTGCAGAACATGTGTTTGTAGAACTCCACGGAGACAGATGTGATTGATTACAGAGACACAATGAAGATTTGATTCCCTTTAAATTGTAATAATTCTGATTTAATCAGAATCAAATCATGGAACTGGTAACAATGAATCAACCCGGAAACTGACATCAATATGAACAGATAATGAGTGGTTTATTAATTGCTTTTTATGCATTTTGTATACTCAAGATACGTTAAAGGGAATGTACAGTATTAGAAAAACGGCTGCTTTCTTCCAGAAACAGCGCCACGCATGTCCATTGGTTATGACTGGTATTGCAGCTCACCTCCAACGATATAACTGGGGCCGAGCTGCAATACCACACACAACCTGTGGACAGGTGTGGCACAGTTTTTGTTAGAAATCAGCCATGTTTTTCTTATCCCAGACAACCCTTTATTTATAATACAATCTTTACAGTTTCTTATTCATGAGACTTAAAACAAGCCTGTGTAGCATAGAGAGGCATTGTCTTGTACAGCAGATAGAACTTCAAGTAACCACTTAACTACAGACAACTACATGTACTGAAATGATGGTCACCCAGATAGAAAGTCAAATGGTTGCTAGACGACTTGAAGAACTACAGCCAATCACGGCTCAGTACACAGAAATGCCATCCACACGATGAAAGCATGCCGCACATGCACAACCACATGCTAGAGATATGTTCCACACACGCAACATGTGCAGCATGTGTCATATGGGTGAGTAGCACGTGTATAGCATGCGTCATAAGTGTAAGGCTATGTGCACACACACTAATTACGTCCGTAATTGACGGACGTATTTCGGCCGCAAGTACCGGACCGAACACAGTGCAGGGAGCCGGGCTCCTAGCATCATAGTTATGTACGATGCTAGGAGTCCCTGCCTCGCTGCAGGACAACTGTCCCATACTGAAAACATGATTACAGTACGGGACAGTTGTCCTGCAGCGAGGCAGGGACTCCTAGCATCGTACATAACTATGATGCTAGGAGCCCGGCTCCCTGCACTGTGTTCGGTCCGGTACTTGCGGCCGAAATACGTCCGTCATTTACGGACGTAATTAGTGTGTGTGCACATACCCTAAGTGTTGCTTGTGCAGCATGGGTTCAGTGTGTGAGTGGCGTATGTGTGGCATGTGTCCTAGGTATAAGTGACTTATCATACCTAGAACAAATGTCACACATACGCCACACACACCATGGGCACATGCCGCATATGCGCTACTCACACATAACTCACACGGTAGACGCATGCATCTCATACATTAGACACATGCTACTCATATGACGCTTACATCGAGGAAACATGCTGCACATGTGTCACTTAAATATAGGACACATGCAACTCCTATACCACTTGCGCCACATTTACACATGCCGCACACATGTCACTCACACCATTCCCATACTGAACACATGTCACACACATGTCACTCATACACCATTCATATACTGGACACATGTCGCACACATGTCACTCATACACCATTCACATACTGGACACATGTCGCACACATGTCACTCATACACCATTCTCATACTGGACACATGTAGCACATATGTCACTCATACACCATTCACATAGTGGAAACATGCCGCACACATGTCACTCATACACCATTCACATACTGAACACATATCGCACACATGTCACTCATACACCATTCACATACTGAACACATGTTGCACACATCTCACTCATACACCATTCACATAGTGGAAACATGTCGCACACATGTCACTCATACACCATTCACATACTGGACACATGCCGCACACATGTCACTCATACACCATTCACATACTGGACACATGCCGCACCCATGTCACACATACACCATTCACATACGGGACACATGCCGCACCCATGTCACTCATACAGCATTCACATACTGGACACATGCCGCACACATGTCACACATACACGATTCACATACTGGACAAATGTCGTACACATGTCACTCATACACCATTCACATACTGGACACATGCCGCACACATGTCACTCATACACAATTCATATACTGGACACATGCCGCACACATCACTCATACACCATTCACATACTGGACACATGCCGCACACATGTCACTCATACACCATTCATATACTGGACACATGTCGCACACATGTCACTCATACAACATTCACATACTGAACATATGTTGCAAACATGTTACTCATACACCATTCACATACTGAACACATGTTGCACACATGTCACTCATACACCATTCACATACTGAACACATGTTGCACACATGCCACTCATACACCATTTACATACTAAACACGTCACTCATACACCATTCACATACTGGACACATGTAGCACACATGTCGCTCATACACCATTCACATACTGGACACATGCTGCACACATGTCACTCATACACCATTTACATACTGGACACATGTAGCACACATGTCACTCATACACCATTCACATACTGGACACATGCCGCACACATGTCACTCATACACCATTCACATACTGGACACATGCCGCACACATGTCACTCATACACCATTTACATACTGGACACATGTAGCACACATGTCACTCATACACCATTCACATACTGGACACATGTAGCACACATGTCGCTCATACACCATTCACATACTGGACACATGCCGCACACATGTGACTCATACACCATTCACATACTGGACACATGCCGCACACATGTCACTCATACACCATTCACATACTGGACACATGGTAGAATCATTGCAGATAGGAGATATCCCTCGCTGAAACAATGGACATTTTTCTCCTAAGCCAAACCCGCTCCACCACCCTTTCTGCTCAACTCCCCATTCCTATTGTGGAAGAGAGGGCCCCTTCCCCTGGGGGCCCCTGTGAAGCTTTTTCCCAGAATGCAATGCAATGAAAGGCAGATGGAACAATGAGTATCTTAGCGTACACATAGTGCTAGGTCATAACACATGGCAGAATGATGTATTAAGGAGCAACTAATATGGTGACCTCAGTCTCTAATCTGTCTGGTTAACACCTAACTCTGATAGCTCTTGCACCAATGGTCAAAGGTCATTATTAAATCAAAATTCCTGATCCGTTCATGTACATGTATTAGTCACCAAATAACTAAGTCATCATGGTTCTTTATCTTGGTCAAGTGACCCAGCGACTCAGGATGTGTCTACAATGTACAAAAATATCCCAATAACTCAATGTGCAGAAGAATACGTATCCAGAATTTATCTGAACAGCTATGAATAACAATACTGTAAACAGCCTGTACTTATCGGGAATGAGTCATTCAGTCATTTTTCTTTTCCATTTCTTTATAATTTGGTTTTTGAAGGGCTTTGTCAGAAGACATAAAAATGAATAGCAAAAATAAGAATGGAAGGAAATTTCAGTTAAAAATATGAACAATCTTAGATTGATGATAGATAGATAGATAGATAGATAGATAGATAGATAGATAGATAGATAGATAGATAGATAGATAGATAGATAGATAGATAGATAGATAGATAGATAGATAGATAGATATGAGATAGATAGATATGAGATAGATAGATAGATAGATAGATAGATAGATAGATAGATAGATAGATAGATAGATAGATAGATAGATAGATATGAGATATATAGATGATAGATAGATAGATAGATAGATAGATAGATAGATAGATAGATAGATAGATAGATAGATAGATAGATAGATAGATAGATAGATAGATAGAGATAGATAGATAGATAGATAGATAGATAGATAGATAGATAGATAGATAGATAGATAGATAGATATGAGATAGATAGATAGATAGATAGATAGATAGATAGATAGATAGATAGATAGATAGATAGATAGATAGATAGATAGATAGATAGTTAGTGACTGCCTCCACTTGTTGTTCTTGCACTCCTCCCACTCTGCCCTGGGTGATTTTAATCAGTTCAATGCTGGATCCTACCATCGCCAGGTATATGTAGGCTTAGTCCCAGTTCTGGGTGTATGTGCAGCGTAGGTTCCCACCTTACAGAGGTCGCCTTGTCGTGGCAGGTGGGCTAACACTTTTTGATCAAAATGTGCACTAAGAACCTCCCTATTTGTAGGTAGATTTAGCTTTAGTGCATATCTATTTATATTTAGTGGTTTAGGTGGCATTAGTGTTGCAGGGTGCTGTCGCCATTTTTTTATATCTGCTAGATAGATAGATAGATAGATAGATAGATAGATAGATAGATAGATAGATAGATAGATAGATAGATAGATAGATAGATAGATAGATAGACAGATATATATGAGATAGATAGATAGATAGATAGATAGATAGATAGATAGATAGATAGATAGATAGATAGATAGATAGATAGATAGATAGATAGATAGATAGATGATAGATATGAGATAGATAGATAGATTGATAGATAGATAGATAGATAGATAGATAGATAGATAGATAGATAGATAGATAGATAGATAGATAGATAGATAGATATGAGATAGATAGATAGATAGATAGATAGATAGATAGATAGATAGATAGATAGATAGATATGAGATAGATAGATAGATAGATAGATAGATAGATAGATAGATAGATAGATAGATAGATAGATAGATAGATAGATAGATAGATAGATAGATAGATAGATAGATATGAGATAGATAGATATGAGATAGATAGATATGAGATAGATAGATAGATAGATAGATAGATAGATAGATAGATAGATAGATAGATAGATAGATAGATAGATAGATAGATAGATAGATAGATAGATAGATAGATAGATAGATATGAGATAGATAGATATGAGATAGATAGATAGATAGATAGATAGATAGATAGATAGATAGATAGATAGATAGATAGATAGATAGATAGATAGATAGATAGATATGAGATAGATAGATAGATAGATAGATAGATAGATAGATAGATAGATAGATAGATAGATAGATAGATAGATAGATAGATATGAGATAGATAGATATGAGATAGATAGAGAGAGAGATAGATAGATAGATAGATAGATAGATAGATAGATAGATAGATAGATAGATAGATAGATAGATAGATAGATAGATAGATAGATATGAGATAGATAGATAGATAGATAGATAGATATGAGATAGATAGATAGATAGATAGATAGATAGATAGATAGATAGATAGATAGATAGATAGATAGATAGATAGATAGATAGATAGATAGATAGATAGATAGATAGATAATCCCACATGTCCACTGTAAGATATACCTGCACTCAGTATAATATTACACTATATTGCTGCATTCTGCACTAGAGGAATAGGATTTAACAAGCATGAAGACCCCATATTATGTACGTAGTATGATACTTGAAATATTAGTCATTATTTAGGAATACAGCAGATACATACGTATGGATGGCTTTGTATGGCACCAGGACTGTTTGATAAACTTCGTAGTGTATTGTTGAGAATATATTCCACATGTTTGCACAGAGGATTCTGCTGTAGACATTCCAGGCATTATTGCCTCTGATATTATGATGGATTCCCTGTAGAATCAATTACTAGTGGTAGCGCACAAATGATATCAATACATATGTGTCACTGAGGGCATTTCTCTGCCATATGAGGTATAAAGGAAATTACGCACAGCCGGGAATCCTTCTATGGATTATGGCTTGGGTTTGAGAATACATCAAAGTGAGATAAATGTGAAATGTAAAATAAAGCAACACAATCTCTCAACACAACACAATATTGTGCATCAAAAATGGCTAATCTATTTATTCATGTTTTGTTTTTTCATTCTGCACACATTATATTATGTACTATTAAATTGATATTTGTCTGGCACCAGGGGGGACAAAATCTATTATATAATTTTATTGGTGCCTAGTAGGAATGATGTAAAACAAGTCTGAGTATCATAGAGATTAAGTCTCTTATATAGCAGATAGGACATTCTGGTACCTAGTAGGAATTACCTAAATAAAAGTCAGTGTACCATAGAAAAGAAGTCCATTATATAGAAGATAGGGCTTCATTTTGGCTAGAAGGATTAGGCCAAAATAAGTCAGTGCACTATAGAAAATAAGTATCTTATATAGCAGATAGAATTTCCTTTTGCTGAGTAGTAATGACCTTAAACAAGTCTGTGTACCATAGCAATGAAGTCTATAATATAACAGATAGGACTTCCTAGTGCCTAGTAGGAATTACCTAAAATAAGTAAGTATACCTTAGAAAGTCTTTTCTAAAGCGGATAGGACTTCCTGGTGCCCAGCAG
Organism: Rhinoderma darwinii; assembly: GCF_050947455.1. Classification (NCBI taxonomy): domain Eukaryota; kingdom Metazoa; phylum Chordata; class Amphibia; order Anura; family Rhinodermatidae; genus Rhinoderma; species Rhinoderma darwinii. The sequence goes on from NC_134687.1 coordinate 613,820,103, forward strand.
AAATTACCTAAAATAAGCCTGTGTACCATAGATATGAAATCCCTTAAATAGCAGATAAGATCTTCTGGTGCCTAGTAGGAATTACCTAACATAAGTCAGTGTACCATAAAGAAGAAATCTCTTAAAGCAGATAGGACTTCCCGGTGCTGGGTAGGGATGACCTAAAACATGTCTGTGTAACATAGAGAGGAAGTATCCTATATAGCAGACAGGACTTCCTGTGAATACTTCTGTTCATGTACTGAAATGGTCATCACTAAAGCTAAGATGTGGGTCATAGTGAAGGGCTGAGGGTGTACAAAAAGAAACAAAAACATAGATTCTGCAAAGATAATCATTAAACTAGATGTGTTGTGCAACTGCAGTGGAGTTTCACTGTAAGTGCTGTCCTATCATTATAGTTCAATGCCAATCATGAATTTTTGCCTTAACAGTCTTAGAGACCATGCCCATGGTGATTATTCATTTATTAATTGTTGTCCTTTAAAGTGAATCTCTACTTTTTATTATCATGTCATTTTTAGGTCCAACATTCTGTTCTGATACATTTCTTAATATATATTTTTAGTGGTCAGATACAGAAACAGTTCCACTGATAAAGAGCTCCTGTATAGACATAGAGTTAAATGATAAGATCTGGACAACTACAACCACCACTAGAGGGAGCTAAAAAGCTTACTGTATGCAGTTTTATGAGTTCAATGTAGGCAGTATGCTCCTCAGCTCTCTCTAGTGGTGGCTACAGGAAGTCAGAATTGTATCATTGTATCATGTTTATGCTCTGTATTAGATATCACCCTAAAGATAGTAGTACTGTGGCCCAAGGTTTTAGCCAGTGGGGCATTTGGAGCATACAAAGTCTATATGTTAGCATAGTTTCACCAGAAATATCATTATATACAGTGATAACACTTTGTACTAGACTTTATATTAAAGCCCATTGCTGTAAAGCAGTTTAATGATGTGTGAATCATCATCAGGCCGTACAACATTGTAATTCCAAACCTAGCTAAAATGTATCACAGTTCGTATTCTTCATCATTGCCGCTTCTACGCACAAGGAACGCCATGCCCCTCGTAGTTCAGCTAGGCCATCACGTCTCATACACATTGCTTACAATGTCCTATAGAATATCTTGTGTGGCTGCATCTGGCATAGATAATTCTAAAGCCTCTTCTCTATTCATTCCCGCCATTCCACAAATAATTAGAGCATTGCAGATATTTATTAATTAGATTTCAGCAAGAATGGGAATATGGCCGCTTTGATTTGCATGATGGCCGCTTGTTTTTATAGATTACCGATCCCCTGGTGAATGGAGATTATTATTTACATCTAAAGCAACTATTAAACGGAAGGGGAGATAATAGAGAGAAATGAATGATAAGACACCACTCAAAGGTCATCAGCTTCCATAGAGGCGGCTCCATTCATCGTGTCGACCCCATACACCTGCTTCCTTATGTTCAGCCACAACATTATAATTAAAGCCACTGACACAAATAGCATTAATGACAGTCGGGCTGGTAATTGCGAACAGTTATCCATTCATAATGCAACAAATGTATCACTGGCCACCAGGATTTGCACATGAACGCGATTGAGGCCTTGTCTAAGCGGCGCCCTGTTTCTATACTCAGGTCTCTGCAAAAGGTGCTTTGCCTATCTGGAAATGATCCCCGCAAACAGCGGGACTTCATGATACATCAGCCTGGGTTGTTAGCACACAAATGTCAGTGACAGCAATTAATATATTATTGAAGAAATTAGTGAATGTGCCCTGTATTAACCTCTAAAGACGGGTTTATAATTGATGTGTAAATGCAAAGCCATAGGCGGCATATTCATTGTGTATTGGTAATGTACTTAATGTATACATGAGTGTATCTAGAGGTAGAGAAGGTGAAGAACTGAATATGCAATGACTGGGGGAAACACCTGCTCATTACTCTGAATAGGGGCATTGAAATATGAAAATAAGGTTAAAAGCTGTATAGATATATACAATAGATAGATAGATAGATAGATAGATAGATAGATAGATAGATAGATAGATAGATAGATAGATAGATAAGATAGATAGATAGATAGACAGACAGACAGACAGACAGATAGACAGACAGATAAATAGATACAGTGGCGTAACTACCGCTGCTACGGGGCCCGGGGCTTGAGGGGGCCCGTGCCGCCAGCCGACACGCCCCCCCATATGCCCGGTGGCGCCGCTAGCAGCCGTTATTGCTGCTACAGTGGTAGCGCCGCTACTATGGGGCTCGCGCCGCCGAGCCTCCAAGTATGGGCTGGGCGACACAGGCCCTATCATGCCTGTAGGTGTCGCTAGCACCGGAGGGGGCTCCGGTGCTAGCGGCAGCCAAATACATGCATTAGCACTGAATGGCCGGGCATGTTCCGTGCTCGACCATTCAGTGCCTTACAATAACGCTGATTGGCTAGCGGCGCAATAACATAATCGCGCCGCTTCCATGCTTGGAAGGTGCTGATTGACGGGTCATTCTGCCCCACCAATCAGTGTCATTGGGCGACGCTTGTTCAGCTCCAGCAGACATGCTCAGAAGAGAGCATGTCTGCATCACCAATGAACAGCGTGGGAACGGGATCATGTGAGTATGTCAAGTTTATATATTTTTTTCTCATAAAAATGTGAGTGGAATTATCTATAGTGGGGGGGTCTATCTACAGGGGGGGTCGTCTTTATGTGGGCCATTTTATACAGGGGGGGTCTATATGTGGGCCACTATATACAGGTGGGGTCTGTATGTGGGGCACAATCTACAGGGGGGTCTATATGTGGGGATGTGGGCCTCTATATACAGGGGGCTCTATATGTGGGCCACTATATACAGGGGGCTCTATATGTGGGCCACTATATACAGGGGGCTCTATATGTGGGCCACTATCTACAGGGCGGTCTGTATGTGGGGATGTGGGGCACTATCTACAGGGGGTCTATATGTGGGGCACTATATGTGAGACACTATACAGGGGTGGGCTATATGTAGAGCACTATCTATAGGGAAGCTATTTTTTAGGGTACTTTCTATAGGGGTGGGCTATATGTGGGACACTATATACAGGGGTGAGTTACCTGTGGGGCACTAGCAACAGGGTGGCTATATGTAGTGCACAGTCTACAGGGTTGGGCTATATGTGGGACACTATATACAGGGGTGGGTTACCTGTGGGGCACTAGCAACAGGGTGGCTATATGTAGTGCACAGTCTACAGGGGTGGGCTATACGTGGAGCACTATCTATAGGGGAAGCTATGTGTAGGGCAGCACAGTGGCTCAGTGATTAGCACTATTGCCTTGCAGCTCTGGGGTCCATATGTGGGCACTATCTACAGGGGCTTCTATGTAGGACACTATCTACAGGGGCTTCTATCTAGGTCACTATCTACAGAGGCTCTATGGGGGTCACTATCTACAGGGGGCTATGAGGGCACTATCTACATGGGGCATGGTGTGTGTGTGTGACACAGTGTAGGGTACTATTATAATCAGGGACACAGTGTATGGCGCTATTATAGTTAGAGGTGCAGTGTATGGTGCTTTATTATATTTAGAGGTGTTGAGAATTTTTACTTTGTTTATAGGTGCAGAAATGTTTTAAAAGTGAGAAGCTGAAGACATCTGAGCGGAAAACTGCAGAAATTGGTCATGGCCGGTAGAAATCCATCATAGATGTCTGGACCGGAGAGAGAAGAAAAGAACTAGAATCTGAGACGTCACCGGTGAATCACTTAATGTAAATGTTTATTCTGCCTCTAATCAGTATTGTAGTCACTGTGTGATCTGCAGCGAGATGATTATGATATGATATTTTTTTGTGAAACAGCATCTCCCAGCATATCCTTACCATTGTTAGGGCCATGCTGGGAGCTGTAGTTTTACGCCGTACAAACCTATACGGCAGGGGTTGCACTAAATTGAGCTGTATTTGTTCTGGTGTTGTATATATGTACTGATCTTGGTTCTGATGCTGTATGTAAGTACTGAGCTTTGTTCTGGTGCTGTATATACGTATGAGATTGGTTTTGGTGCTGTGTATATATGTAATGAGTTTGGTTCTGGTGCTGTATATATGTACTGAGCTTGGTTGTAGTGCTGTATTTATGTACTGAGGTTGGTTCTGGTGCTGTATATATGTATGGGCTTTGTTCTAGTGCTGTATATATGTACTGAGCTTTGTTCTGGTGCTGTATATATGTCAGAGCTTGGTTTTAGTGCTGTATTTATGTACTGAGCTTGGTTCTGGTACTGTATATATGTCAGAGCTTTGTTCTAGTGCTGTATTTATGTACTGAGCTTGGTTGTGGTACTGTATATATGTCAGAGCTTGGTTCTGGATCTGTAGTTATATAGGATATATTTATAATAACAAAATTGCAGGGCAGATGGAATTGTTCTCAATTCATTGTATATTTAATGGGAATCTGTCAGGTAGTTTTAACCCCTTGAACCGCCACTATGCGGTGATACATGACCTGACAATATTTCCAAACATTCCCTTGCATGTTTCTTTCAGATGCAGCAAAATCCTTAAAATCCACTTTTAAAACGGTGCACGCTATATGCTAATTACTCATTAGAGGGTCATGGGGTGGTGCCGCTATCCTGAAGAGTCACATAGTCCTGCCTCCAAACCCACCTTTCTATGTTTGAGTGACATCTCCCTTGCTGATACAACTTTCTCGGATGTGCCATTGCCTTGTGGCACTATACACAAGGGGGTTGGCTGTGTGGCACTATACACAAAGGGGGGCTGTGTGGCACTCTACACAAGGGGGAGCTGTGTGGCACTATACACATGGGGGAACTGTATGGCACTATTTACAAGGGGGAGGGCTGTGGCTCTATATACAGGGGTCTGTGTGCTGCACTTTCTACTAAGGGGGGCTGTGAGCACTGTATACAAGGGAGTGGGGCTGTGTGGCACTATATACAGTGGGAGCTGTACAGCGCTATATAGAGTGGGGGCTTTTTTGGCGATATCTACAGGGGGCTGTATGGCACTATCTACAAGGGGAGATGGGGGCGCTATCTATAAATGGGGTGTTACACTGTCTATAGGGGGGCTATATAGCACTGTCTACAGGAGTCTGTATGCCACATTCTACAGGGGGCACTATTTACAAGGGCGGCTACTTGTGGCACCCGGGGGGGGGGGCCCGGTCAAGAGTTTGCTATGGGGCCCAGTCTTTCCTATTTATGCCCCTGGATAGATAGATAGATAGATAGATAGATAGATAGATAGATAGATAGATAGATGGATGGATGGATGGATGGATGGATGGATGGATGGATGGATGGATGGATGGATGGATGGATGGATAGATAGATAGATAGATAGATAGATAGATAGATAGATAGATAGATAGATAGATAGATAGATACAGTGAAGGAAATAAGTATTTGATCCCTTGCTGATTTTGTAAGTTTGCCCACTGTCAAAGACATGAACAGTCTAGAATTTTTAGGCTAGGTTAATTTTACCAGTGAGAGATAGATTATATATATATATTAAAAAAAAAAAAAGAAGAAAATCACATAGTCAAAATGATATATATTTATTTGCATTGTGCACAGAGAAATAAGTATTTGATCCCCTACCAACCATTAAGAGTTCAGCCTCCTCCAGACCAGTTACACGCTCCAAATCAACTTGGTGCCTGCATTAAAGACAGCTGTCTTACATGGTCACCTGTATAAAAGACTCCTGTCCACAGACTCAATTAATCAGTCTGACTCTAACCTCTACAACATGGGCAAGACCAAAGAGCTTTCTAAGGATGTCAGGGACAAGATCATAGACCTGCACAAGGCTGGAATGGGCTACAAAACCATAAGTAAGACGCTGGGTGAGAAGGAGACAACTGTTGGTGCAATAGTAAGAAAATGGAAGACATACAAAATGACTGTCAATCGACATCGATCTGGGGCTCCATGCAAAATCTCACCTTGTGGGGTATCCTTGATCCTGAGGAAGGTGAGAGCTCAGCCAAAAACTACACGGGGGGAACTTGTTAATGATCTCAAGGCAGCTGGGACCACAGTCACCAAGAAAACCATTGGTAACACATTACGCCGTAATGGATTAAAATCCTACAGTGCCCGCAAGGTCCCCCTGCTCAAGAAGGCACATGTACAGGCCCGTCTGAAGTTTGCAAATGAACATCCGGATGATTCTGAGAGTGATTGGGAGAAGGTGCTGTGGTAGGATGAGACTAAAATTGAGCTCTTTGGCATTAACTCAACTCGCCATGTTTGGAGGAAGAGAAATGCTGCCTTTGACCTACAGAACATCGTCCCCACTGTCAAGCATGGAGGTGGAAACATTATGTTTTGGGGTGTTTCTCTGAAAAGCGCACAGGACTACTTCACCGCATCAATGGGAGAATGGATGGAGCCATGTACCGTCAAATCCTGAGTGACAACCTCCTTCCTTCCACCAGGACATTAAAAATGGCTCGTGGCTGGGTCTTCCAGCACGACAATGACCCGAAACATACAGCCAAGGCAACAAAGGAGTGGCTCAAAAAGAAGCACATTAAGGTCATGGAGTGGCCTAGCCAGTCTCCAGACCTTAATCCCATCGAAAACTTATGGAGGGAGCTGAAGATCCGAGTTGCGAAGCGACAGGCTCGAAATCTTAATGATTTACAGATGATCTGCAAAGTGGAGTGGGCCAAAATTCCATCTAACATGTGTGCAAACCTCATCATCAACTCCAAAAAACGTCTGACTGCTGTGCTTGCCAACAAGGGTTTTGCCACCAAGTATTAAGTCTTGTTTGCCAAAAAGATCAAATACTTATTTCTCTGTGCACAATGCAAATAAATATATATAATTTTGACAATGTGATTTTCTGTTTTTTTTTTAAATATAATCTATCTCTCACTGGTAAAATTAACCTAGCCTAAAAATTCTAGACTGTTCATGTCTTTGACAGTGGGCAAATTTACAAAATCAGCAAGGGATTAAATACTTATTTCCTTCACGATAGATAGATAGATATGAGATAGATAGATATGAGATGGATAGATAGATAGATAGATAGATAGATAGATAGATAGATAGATAGATAGATAGATAGATAGATAGATAGATAGATAGATAGATATGAGATAGATAGTCCCCTAGTCATTGTTGACAGTGTTGATGATCTGTAATGATATTGGTGACAAGTGAAAGGTAAAGAGGATTATTGTAAATAGAATTGGCTCTAAACTCATTACTTGAACACAGCAACATGGGTGCAGATCATGCTGTGTATCATTTGCAAAACTTTGTTTTTTAAGGTAGCAGGGCTGGGTTTCCATTTCACACAATGGGGGACATTTACTAGAAATTGCACCAAAAAAGTGGGGTACATAACATGCCGACATTTATTATGTGTTTAGATAGTTTTTGCACCTTCCTACTTTTGAAAAGAGATTTATTAACGGTGTACGCCATTTTTTTGGTGCAAAATATTGATGTAGATTTCGTCAGTCATGAGGTGGCCTAAGAAAGAGAGAAGTGTCTAATATATCTAGCTGGATGTGCCAAATTTATCAAACACCGCAAGCCACTGTGATAAAGTTGGCACAGTTTCTATCTATCTATCTATCTATCTATCTATCTATCTATCTATCTATCTATCTATCTATCTATCTATCTATCTATCTATCTATCTATCTATTCCCACATGTGGTCTGAAATGAAGCATTGTATTAATCTGCTCTTCTTTGGAAAACACATCTTACTTAACTAAACTCTCCTCTTCTCACCACTTCCTTTTCTCTAACATATATATCAGACAGGCTTATTCCTTCCAGACTTTATACCCTTCCCCCAGTGATGTTACATCTACGCTTGGACACCATTGACCCCCAAGCCATTGTATCACAAGAAGATTATCACCCATCAATAATAGTGACAGCAGGATTCTGGGAAGTCACTTTGATCATTAGGGACCTTTATTTTTTATGGTTGCACTTTTCTGGTTGACAAGGTCAAAAGCCGTCAAGTTGGTATCCAAATTCGGTAAGTATTTGACTAACTGCAAAATGGGGAAGAGTAACTAAGGTTCAAAAGTGATATTTTTAAGGAATTAGCAGGTCTTCTAGTCTTGATATCGAATACCCTGATAGGGTCACATGGCAACTTCTCCAATGAATAGGTTTATGTAGTTTGGTGCAGCTCTTGGTACCAAAATATCTGATCCCACCAACAATTCAGAGAATCTGGGGGCTGTTTAGTGGGTGCATCTATATGATGTTACTATTAAAGGGTTGGTCTATTGATAGATGCCCTTTAAATTCTACTCCCACTCTCGAGGAAGCATTGTGCACATTTCTTGTGATATTTCATCATCTTTAATTCAGACTAGTAATCTTCAGATTAACCTGTACAATTTCTCAGAAGAAGCCCCATGTAATTTGCATTGCGCAGACCTATGTATTTTACCAGCTGTGTATGAAATCTGATAACATTGGAGGCACTTCACCAGCGAAGCAGGAAAATAGCCTGTCAATCACATGAGCCTATGAATTATGGACTACCAGAAAATAACCTGTAATTTACTGGTGGGTCTAAAGCACTGAAAGGTTTGCAGCACAGAGGGCTGGATGAGATGAAGGAGCAGCAATTATAGAGTATTATGGGAAAGGACTTGGAGAATAGTGGAACTAATGGTACCCCTAAATAACTTAATATCTCAATTAGATATATTTATCATATGGTGCTAGGTCTTCGTGTCTGGAAAGCTTCTAGCTATTCCGGCATAAGAACAATCCGGATCACATATAAGAGTTATGGAGGTCTCATATTTGCCAGCCATATCTCCAACCAGGGATCACTGATGACATCACTTGGGTGGCAGATTTAAACCCCGCCTTCCAAGACACTAACTCAGTGTCATTGCGTCTGCCTCCTGGTACCACTGTCATCTGACTTTTCCCTCTGATCTATGGGTTTACATCAACTTCGCCCATTGGTTCCTGTGGTACAATTCTCAACAAATGGAAACTAAATTGGGGAGTACCCTACAGCAAAAACTATACATCTGTAAAGTGGTTAAAGTAGTGCAAGATAGACATTTGTGACCTATCACAGGGTAGGTGATGAATGTCTGATCACTGGGACTCCCACCAAACACTGGAACAAGGGGCCTAACTGCATGATCGCAGTGAGTAGAACTTAGATTGTAACATGTGCGATTTCCCTCAGCCTATAGACATTGAATGGCGCGGCATGGCTCATGTTCACTGTGGGGATCCAGTGAGGAAGAATGGGAATCCCCGTTTGGGACCCCATTTTAGTAATCCTTGGGGGTCCCATCGATCAGACATTTATCACCTACCCTGTGGACAAGTGATAAATGTATTTCTTGGCACAACCACATTAAGAATGAATGGGCTAGAATGCACCCCAGGTTAGCAAGCACCAATCAAATCGTGGTTTACTACCTGATTCTATGACACATAAACTGTTCTAGGAGATCTTCCTGCTGGTAAATGGTTAACAAATGCTTGTTTTTACATTGTAGCTTTTCCCCTAATTCTGCAAATTATCTCTCCGGTCAGACATTGACTTAGAGGATAGCTACCTACAGGTGCCACTAGAGAGACAGTTTCCTTCCTTCCGGAGGACAGCTAATTTGCATACTTTTCCCAGGGAGTATTTCCTGTAAAACTCCCTGCACTCGCTAGATCTCCACATGTAGAACCAATACCTTTGAAGAGAAACTAATATAAAGTTAAAATATCCCCAAAATGTGCTGTTCTCGTTGACCCATGGGCCCTCTAGGAGCTGGGGCCAGGTTGACTGTTACCTCTGGATTCCCTATTGTTCCCTATTGCGATGTTAAAAGCTCCTGTAGAAAATGTCCTAAGGAGAACCTGACCTACCAAAGATGATGCCATAAAAGGAGCATGTATTTTTCCAAGACATTGAGTTAATGGAATTACTACTTACACCTTATGATACGATCACCATACGATAATGTAAAAATAATCTGTTTTTGATGTATACCAAGGACTCTATTTTCGCCGACTGGAATGCATTCACTGCATCTACCTACGGAGCCTTTGTTACTTAGGCTTTGTCCGACCACTATTAAAGACAAAGGGCTGAGTCTTTCCAAGTGTATTGAAATAAGTCTTTTGTTACATTGTCATTAATGTTCTTTTTGTTCACGCGACATGATTTCATAGCCTAGTAAAGAAACGCAGGAGCTCAGGAGCCATATGTCGCTGGAGTATAGCAGGGTGGGAGATGCTGAATAAGATGGATTCCCGGGAGGAACAAAAGACCTCTTGTCTGCAGAAGAGTTGGGTAAACATGTTGGGTTCTTGATGTAATTACGAGTCAATAAGAAAAAGTTTAGCAACTTAAAAGCTTGTCCTTAATTAAATGTATACTTCATTAATAAACTGCTAGAAATGTGAATAGAGGAAAGGCAGCATATACATACTTTCTAAATAAAAAGACCTGTTGTACTTATTGTCGTGTAGAATGACACTAGATATATATATATATATATATGTATATACCACTTTGTATGAGATTAGAAAAAGATGGCTGCTTTTTTCCCCCCTAGAAGCAGTGCCACTGTTGTCCATAGGTTGTTTATGGTATTGCAGATCAGCCGGGATTGGATTAAACATAGGTAAAATTTACCTAATCCATCCAAAAACTTAACTAATGATAACACAATAAAAAATGACTTTGCTCCTATAGTCTGATGGTGACACATATTCATTGGAGTTATCCTTTAAAGAGTTGTCTAGTTTATTAAACCTATTTTCCAATACCCTGTAGGGAATTTATAGACTATTAGAGTTTCACGTTCAAGTCACATGGTAGAGCAGCTCTAAAGACCACTTTTTATTCTGGAGGACCCAACTGTGTAATGCTTAATTTACCCAATGGTGGCGCTGCAGGGGAATTGAACACCTTGTGCCCAGTCCCCAACATATTATAGCTGATCACTGGGCATCTCAGAAGAAGGTACCCTTACATCAGGGATCCTTTTAATAAAAAGGTACTGTCCCAAGCAGACAACTCCTTTAATAATACATGTTCTATCTACTGATGCTAGAAGTGAGGGTCTTACATGACCCTTTTGAAGGATGTGCATAAATAAGCCAAGTTCGGGAATGAAAATGAGTGTGTCCAAAGATGGGAAGTTCCCTACATTACATATAAAGAGTTTGAGAATTCAACAGATTGGGAGACGTCTCATTGACCATCAGTGTCTTTGGACCATCTGCCCATTCATGGCTGTTCTGCCTCTATGGTGTGAAGACGGGAGGTGGTTGTTGTGAATTTTTATTAGGAACCAGAACAGTTTTGGAAATTTCTACCTGCTTTGCATTTTACTTTCCAACATTAACAATAATAGATCCCAAAAGGGGCACAAAGTGACTCTAAAACGTCAGATTTAGGGTTTATATTTCACCCCTCCCCCTTACTGATGTTAGGACCTGTGATTTGGAAATCTTAAGGGTTTTCCTGGTCTTCTACCTGTGGAATCCTTAACGGGTTGGTGACTACCAAAATGGACAGGTCTTATAACCCACCTATCTCCGATGAGTATTTCCTCTGCTCGATCTTGTAATATCTGAGAGAGGGTGTTTTCATTCACACCAAGGATATAGGCCCCTATTTATATTGACATACTCCAGGAGAACCTTCAACATCTTTTTAGGACACCAGGAAAGTAGGATTTTGGAGAAGGGAGAATGACTCAGGTCAATAAAAAATATAATTTCAAAGTCTCTAATAGTGAATAAAAATGAGTGAACCGATTCGGCACCAATCAAATTTGGTCCGAATTTTCCAAAAATATAGGGTTTGCAAGTGCTGGCTGGCAATAACAGATTAGAGAAAAAGACGGGAGAAGAGGAGATTTAAAAAAATTAAAAATCCATTCTCACAACCTCCCCTGGTCTACCGTAGGAATGCGACCCTGTCGGCCTCCTGAGATAAAGTTGTTTTATCCCATGTGACCACTGCAGCCAATCACAGGCTGCAGCGGTCACATAGGACAAAACAACGTTATCCCAGGAGGCCTGCAGGTGAGATGATGTAGTTTGATCCCATGTGACTGCTGCAGCCAATCACAGGCTACAGGAGTCACATGGGACAAAATAACGTCATCTCTAGAGGATGGCAGGGACGCGTCGCTACGGAAGGCCAGGAAAAAATTATTATGGATTATTATTTTTTTAGGGGTGGAATCGCAAGAGCCCTAATGGCCCTGTCTGACTCTGATGTCTTCTAAGACTGTATCCCATTTGAATGCAGTCCTAGGGTACATCACAAAATTAGATGGGGGAATCGGGAGGACGTGCAATTCCACCCCTATAGTAAAAAAAAATTGTACCTGGATCAAATTTCGGGAAATTTGCTTATCTTGACCTGTGTGAGGCTCACATATAAAGACTTGGAGCAATTTTTGAAGGGATTCAAAAATGTTTTTGGACTTTGTTACACAACTTTAGTATTAATGTTCTAAATACATGCTGCTTTGTCTGAACTCAACATTTAGCAGGTTAGATGGATCTGACCATTTTAACTGGATACAATCAGACATTTTTAGTTAAACCATACAAATAAAATCTAGCCTTATATAACATGCCAATCAATCAAAGCTCTTCTTTGTGACAGCGCCATCTATTGACGGCTCTTCATGAAAAAGTCATTTAAAAGGAGTTTTATGTCAATATATTTAAATTATTGTATAACGAAAAAATCTGCAACTTACTGATACATTTTAGAGAAGATCTATCAATGTATTTACACTAGTTTTCTCGAAAGTGACAGAAAAAGTGCGTGGGGTTTAAAAATAATTTACTAAAAATGTTCCAATTTATTTCAATTTACTGGGGGAGAGACTGGTAGATTTCATACATTGTGCCAGTATTAATAAATCCACCCCTTGTATTTTAATTCCTCACCATTTTATAGATCTCTGTTTACTGTCAGTGAATGAAAACATTCACATCCAAAAATACAAAACCCCTCCTGACCAAATACTTCTCTAGTCATTTACAATTTCATCCAGTCGAGTCAATACTCTGTGAATTAAACAGGACTCACGTTCAATCCATTTTACACACACTGATACATTGCACCAAACTCTACACTTACTGTATGCTACTGATGTATTTCGCTGACAGAGGGTCATCTACACAGGATACAATTGTATCTAACCCTCAACTGTGAGAAATATTAGGCCTGTACAAGTTTCTGGACTCTAGATGTTAAAGGGATTGTCCAGAATTAGAAAAAACATGGCTGCTTTCATCCAGAAACAGTGCCACACCTGCCCACAGGTTGTGTGTGGTACTGCAGCTCAGCACTATTCACTTCAATATAGATGAACCGCCATACCAGATACAACTTATGTACAGGTGTGGCGCTGTTCCTGTAAGAAAGCAGCCATTTTTTTTTCTAATCCTGGACAATCCCTTTAACAAAAAGGATCAGATTCACTGACAACAAGCAGAAATCTTGAAAATGGTGAAATATCGAATCACAAAGTTTAATAAAAAGTTGCAAAACTTTTTATAATACAATCATTTTCCATTATTTACATGAAGTCGAAAAACCTCTTTAACGCTCAATGCTGACAACCTAAGCCCCACTGTGCTCATATAGAGCACTTAGATTCCAAGAAGCATCTCAATGAGTATTTGTCTACACAAACACATTTTTTTTTCTTATTTTTCACATTAATCAAAAGCGAGCCGTGCAGACATTAATCATAAAGATGATACTCGAGATAAAAACTGAAGATTTGTCCTGTGATCACCGGCTTTGAACAGAACACATTGGAGAGCCTCTCCGTGTAACCTGTGATTAATGAATTCCTCACTTGCTACATATAAAAGGAATATTATTCTATTTCCCTCCGATCTGCAGGTTGTTATAATGTCTCTACCCGGACTACACAGATAAATATTTCAACTTTCTTTCCGGGAATCTTACACCTTCCAACCCGTACGTTCCACCGAAGGAGACGCGAAGCATCGAGACTGGAAATAGAGTGAAAAATGATTAAAATAATCTGAGCTATAAATATTGTAACCGGCAGAATCCATTTTTTATCAGCGATGATGTGCCGGCTTTTAGCAAGTTCCCAAGATAATAAAGTGCGTATGGGAAGCTTATTCAAGCAAACACAACGATTAGCGGTATGCGCCAATTTATTTCCATAAAAGCGTTTTATTTCACAGGTATTTCTAAGATTTCGAAAGCAAAATGAGCTGTTTTATGGGTCTTCGTTACGCCAGCTCTACGTTATACAGCATGTAACTCTGCAGCCCGGGGTTAACACCTAAACCTGATCGTCTTATTGGCATTCCAACGTGTCGCATGCACGGCAGCAGGATCGGATCAAGAACGCTGGAGGCCCCAAAAAAAAATTGACGTGAACCTCTTCCTCAGTAACAGTGCCGACAAGCTGTATATGAGGATACCTCCAAACCTCCTCTAATGTCTGATATTGTAGACATTATAATGCGTCTGATCCATTGTTGCCCTGGAGATAAGCGGAGCTGGAGATGTGCGGTAGCCGCTTATCCCCCTCTTTTTTTAAGACAATAAACACTCAGCCAGGGGAAGTCTTGTAGTTAGGGTGAGGAGATGGGGAAATGGAGCTGGAAACAAAGAGAAAGGAGTTGAACTCATGTTGTCATGCAAGACGTTAAGGTGGTGGAGTTCGGTCGATGCCTTTGCGCAATTGGCCCTTTGTACTTTCCCTATATAGTGGCCCTGTACATCAGAGCCATGTGTACGGAGCATGTTAGGAGACAGAGTCCAAGCAGAGCCACAGGCACTCTATATACTGCCATAAGGTGCCTTGGTGCAGCACCATATTATGGCGACAAACCATACTATGACATTCTTCTCTAGATGATGTCATAATATGACATCAGATTACATATAAATCAGTGAGAAAAAACCTCAGTATGAAGTCGGAAGCAGATGGAAGTACACTATGGGCCCATATATTTTAGTCAATGCCTCAGCTGCCATAATAAAGGCTGAAATATATATAGGAATCCCTTGCCATGCTATTTCCATAGTCTGACGGCACCAAGTAGACCTTAAAGGGTAACTCCACATAAATGTATACATCCTATATTACTTTAGGCTTTTATCTCTAGGATACTCCCCTCGTACAGGAGTTTAAGATGATTTTCTTCATAGTAACAAAAGTAACATAACATAGTAACAGTAGTAACAATGAATGAATGAGAGGTTGTCACAGTCCCACCCCTGGTCACCTGACAGTGTACATATGTTTAATGCAGTGATGTCCAGCTGTTGTAAAACCATAACTTGCCGCATGCTGGGGGTTGTAGTTTGGCAATAGCTAGAGTGCCATTTGTCGGAGACCACTGGTTTAATGGATAACTCCACCCAAATATTTGTTTTCTGTTTCTTTTTATCCAAAAGAGATTTTGTAGTGTCTGTGGGAATTTTTGCCTATTTATCCAGAATAACATTTGTGCGGTCAGACTAATGTTGGGGGAGGGGGCCTGACTCATAATCTCCATTCTAGTTCATCCCAAAGGTGTTGGATGGGGTTGAGGTCAGGACTCACTGTACCTTCGTATGTCTCTGTTTTAATCTGAAGTTTTTTTTCTATTGGATCCATAAAAATGGTGGCGTGGATGTCGTATAACTGAGAAATACTTCCCTAGTCGCAATGTTTCTAAAAGAGAATTCATCCGTCTTATGATGTCAAATGGAGTCACCATAAGGCGGCACATAAATCACCTATAGCTACGGAAAGGTAAGGACCTTATGTGCCACCGTACAAGCCCCATAAATGCAGTCCTGCTGTGTGAATGAGGCATAAACGTGCTAAGCTTAACTCATCTGCCAATCCCTAGCACATCAATAACAAATTTAGTTCTGCTACATCAGTAGAATATATATAATGGACATTAAATTGGAGTGGCACCTGAAAAAAAGTAGGGCAATGGGTTGACTTTTTACCTGGAGATATAACCTGATTATAGGCGTTCTATTCTGGTTCTATAGGTGACATTGACATTGTGTTTTATTAGATAAGCCCACGCAGAGGCTACGAATATTCCATCATTCTCCCCCTCGGCTTCTTGCTATCTCTGATGGCTTCTGTCCATCACGGTTCACTGGAAGTTCTTTCAATCTCGCCCCCCACCCTACACCACCATTTCATCGTCTCCTCTGCTGCCAGGCAACCTCCACCCAGAATGGCAATTAGCCAGATGTCAGTCGCCCTATTATCTCTATGCCTCAGTTCTACATTATTTAGTCGCTGCACGATAACAGCGAGAATTCAGGGAATTAAAGGAGACTGGCCCACACGGGCTCCACTTAAGTCATCTGAAAGAACCCTGACAGAAAAGGCTGAGGCATTGCAAAGGCAAGGGGGGCGCAGAACACTTTAACCATTTAGATATCAGAATTGGGTTCTGAATCAGGCAATTAAAAGAAAGTGTTACAATGTTGTCCATTGTTAGAGAAACTTTCACCGGAGGTGGCTGTATTATTAAGCAAGGCTTCCTATGGCTACGATATCAACATTATATATGGACTCATGATAAAAGAGATATCATGTACAGATTTCTACTGGCATTGAGAAGGATGATAGATAGATAGATAGAGAGAGAGAGAGAGAGAGAGAGAGAGAGAGAGAGAGAGAGAGAGAGAGAGAGAGAGAGAGAGAGAGAGAGAGATAGATAGATAGATAGACAGACGGATAGATAGATAGATAGATAGATAGATAGATAGATAGATAGATAGATAGATAGATAGATAGATAGATAATGAGATAGATAGATAGATAGATAGATAGATAGATAGATAGATAGATAGATAGATAGATAGATAGATAGATAGATAGATAGATAGATAGATAGATATGAGATAGATAGATAGATAGATAGATAGATAGATAGATAGATAGATAGATAGATAGATAGATAGATAGATATGAGATAGATAGATAGATAGATAGATAGATAGATAGATAGATAGATAGATAGATAGATAGATAGATAGATAGATAGATAGATAGATAGATATGAGATAGATAGATAGATAGATAGATAGATAGATAGATAGATAGATAGATAGATAGATAGATAGATAGATAGATAGATATGAGATAGATAGATAGATAGATAGATATGAGATGATAGATAGATAGATAGATAGATAGATAGATAGATAGATAGATAGATAGATAGATAGATAGATAGATAGATAGATAGATAGATAGATAGATATGAGATAGATAGATAGATAGATAGATAGATAGATAGATAGATAGATAGATGATAGATAGATAGATAGATAGATAGATAGATAGATAGATAGATAGATAGATAGATAGATAGATGATAGATAGATAGATAGATAGATAGATAGATAGATAGATAGATGATAGATAGATAGATAGATAGATAGATAGATAGATAGATAGATAGATAGAGAGAGAGAGAGAGAGAGATAGATAGATAGATAGATGATAGATAGATTGATAGATAGATAGATAGATAGATAGATAGATAGATAGATAGATAGATAGATAGATAGATAGATAGATAGAGAGAGAGAGAGAGAGATAGATAGATAGATAGATGATAGATAGATTGATAGATAGATAGATAGATAGATAGATAGATAGATAGATAGATAGATAGATAGATAGATAGATAGATAGATAGATAGATAGATAGATAGATAAAAGGATAGGCATGAAATGAAAGTCATGGTCTTCATAGCTCCCGTCTGGTATCACATGAGTGACAGGTGGATGGGGTCTTCGCCCTGTGGGGGTATAGATGTCTTGGTGTTTATCTAACTCTAATATGAAATATTAATTTTTGCTGTATACATAAAAGCTATAGTTTTAATATTTATGAGTTGAAATATCACATCAGCGACATCCATGGATCTTGCTGGCAATTGAACAAAATTATTATGATTATTATTTTATTATTTCTTTCTTATTTTAAGAATCTGCTTTTAAATTAGATTTTATTTATTTTTTGGAGGGAGTGAGGATCAGGAATGTACACGTTCCCAAACCCACTGCCCCCTCCCCCACCCCAAAATAATAATAATAATATATAAAATTACTTGTTAGATTCTATTTAATTGTGAAATTGTTTATTCCCTTTATTTAAGAAGGATCCACTGACGATAAACGGATCACTGGGTGTCCTGCTGCTGCACCCTCAGCAATCAGCTGTATCATTTTTGGGGCAACTAGGCAGCACGTTCAACTCTCCTGCAGCACCACCACAGGAGAAATGTAGCATTACATGCCTCTCATTAAAAACAATGAGCAGTATTGGAAATACACGGACATGCCGGGTCATCCAGAGTGAGAGACACTTTTTCTACCAACTCATAATGCTTATGATAAGGTCAATGTCTTAAAGGGGGTTCCAAACCTTTGACTCACCCTATAATAAAGTAATCTCCAACATGTTGCTTTCCAGCTGTTGCAAAACTGTAACTCCCAGCATGTCTTAATAGGATGAAGACTATTGAATTTCCCATTTAATTATTGACTACCGTCGTTGTCTTGGGTTCGCTTTTAGCATTATTTCAATGTATAATATTCAGTAAAAATGTATATGAGGCCTGTGATATAATAACATGCACGTTCATCACTCGGTAATGGCATGATATTATAGCTGCTGATCATAAACATTATTACGCGGCTAGAATACACTTGCCAATTTGCATGTTGACCTTGATGTCTCTGTGTGCGGATCCGATATGATTTAATAGAAGATGATTCAGATTTGTGAAACTGCTTAACACAGGGCCGTAATAAGCGAGAGCAAAGATGGTTCTCGCAAAACGTTCCCTGTTCAGACGT
>NC_134687.1:613841505-613859005 GCF_050947455.1 Rhinoderma darwinii
CTATCTATCTATCTATCTATCTATCTATCTATCTATCTATCTATCTATCTATCTATCTATCTATCTATCTATCTATCTAATCTATCATCTATTCTATTGCCAAGAACTAGAAGGTATGAATTTTCCAAGGAAACATCCTTACAATAATGCTCTTATATCTTCCTCACCACATAATCTGAATACTGCACACTCTCCCCTTAAAAAAAAAAAGAAAACAACGTCCTGCGTTTGTATCATAGTTTTGCTGCAATGTTAGAAAAATGAGAGCAAAAATGTCAACAGTTTTACGTAACTGCTGTGTTTTGCAAAAGTCACGGCAAAACCTGTGACACAACCTCAACATGTGAACAAAGCCTTAAACTTCTCAGTGAAGAGGCAATGCTACGATTGTATCCAGTCCAGACATTCATGTGAGCTAAACAGTTTGGAATCCAGACTGATACATTGTAACAAACTATCAGAACAGGAGAGATATTTGTGCTGTGAGAAGTATTAGGTCAGAACAGCCTTTTTGTTTAAATAAGAATGTCTCTATTGACAGCAAGCAGAGATTTTGAAAATAGTGAGAAACTGAAACACAAAGTTTATTAGAAAATTTCAGAAATTTCGATTATATAAATATTCATCTTTATTTACAGTACCTTTGAAACGTCTTTAAAGGGCTAATCCCATGTCTATATGATATCCTATATGGGATCTACTGGGATTTAATTATAGTAATTATCATGTGTTCTTCCCTTCAGAACTGGTTGCTAAGGTTACAATTATTGTCAGTCACAAGTACATAGCGTTTTACTTAAAGCTGCATTGTATTATGGGATATGTAGTGCCAGTGGCGGATTAAGAAGACCATGGGCCCTGGGCTGTTACCCAAACTTGGGCCCCCCTTCTCCACCACCACCCTGCCGCGCCGTAACTATTGCTAACACTACCTAAACACTAGTACACAAAGTACACACAGTACGCACATTATGCACAAAGTACGCACATCATGCACAAAGTACGCACATTATGCACAAAGTATGCACATTATGCACAAAGTATGCACAGTACACAAAGTACCACATTATGCACAAAGTACGCACATTATGCACAAAGTAGGCACATTATGCACAAAGTACGCACATTATGCACAAAGTAGGCACATTATGCACAAAGTAGGCACATTATGCACAAAGTATGCACAGTACACAAAGTACCACATTATGCACAAAGTACGCACATTATGCACAAAGTACGCACATTATGCACAAAGTACGCACATTATGCACAAAGTACGCACAAAGTACGCACATTATGCACAAAGTACGCACAGTACAAAGTACGCACATTATGCACAAAGTACGCACAGTACACAAAGTACACACATTATGCACAAAGTACACAAAGTAGGCACATTATACACAAAGTATGCATAGTACACAAAGTACACACGAGTATGCACATTATACACTAAGTAGGCACATTATACACGAGTATGCACATTATACACAAAGTACACCTTGTAAACACATGAATATGGACATTAAACATACATGAATATGGACATTAAACATACATGAATATGGACATTAAACACACATGAATATGGACATTAAACACACATGCACTTACCTTTTATGTCTTCACTGCAGCTCTTCTCCTGCTCACAGCACAGAGCCCGCCGACAGTCTCCCCTCCCCCATGTCCCGACAGCTAGCAGCAGAGATGTTTAGAGCAGGGAAGGGGGGCTGGAGGGGGAGCTTCTAAAGCAGCACAGACCACGGCTGCTAAGTAGAAGCAAAGCTCCCCTCGCCTGACAGGTGCGGTCCTGGCACCGGGGCTCCCTCCGGTGCTAGCGACGCCACTGGGCATGAGGGGGTTCGGGCGGTCATAGGCTCCTTGGGCCCCCTGGCAGTCTTGGGCCCCGGGCGACCGCCCGAAACGCCCTAATGATAATCCGCCACTGTGTAGTGCTCACTTATACATTTTGTATGTATTCTCTTTCACGGGTCTCTGTCCAGAGTTCTAATAATCCACGTGAATGAGGCCTTATCTGTGGTTTTCCATAGGGATGTAGGTAATCCTACTGCCTTTTCTTAACTCAGTGAGTCATGAAGTTGCCCTAACAAAGAGTTAATAACAAATTCAACTCTGCTACATCTTTAAATCAGTCATTCTAAAAGCAGACCTAAGTTCCCTATTGCCCTAAGTTCATATATAATTGTCTCCGGAATCCTTCTGTAGGTTTTATGGCGGTTGCACCTCTACGTTCACGTAACCATTGTCCTCACGGGAAACCCTCAGAAGACAATGCTATATAAAATTCTACTTTAATTGAGTCCCAAGTCGTCCATAGGTCATGGCTTGAGGAAAAAGTACAGGTGGTGTTATCAAATAGGTGGAAGCGTTGTGTTTGGACAATATATCTGTTATCTTCCATAAAAGAAAATATGAAATCCAAAAGGAAACTATGCTTAGGGGGAATATAACTTATTCGAGAACATTTTAAAGATACGGTACACCGTACTTTAATGTTTCCTCACCGGTAACTGCACTGCTTAAAGTCTTTGTCCATCTTTGCAACCATTTTTTTTGTTTGCATTAATGTATCTAAAATGTAAAATGAACTTTGTGAACAGCCTTTATTAAAAATGTCCTACCGTTTTGTGTATACAGTCCCTGTGCAGAGTTTCCATACCAATAGACTATGAATAAACCCTGTGTAGTCTGATTCTGTAGTCATACCCCCTTCCACCTCTACCCTACTAGTTCTTATTAATCTCCCAAATATACAGTACGTTTGGAAGAAATAGGGAACAGGTAGAAAAGAATATGACAGCAGGATCAGACTACAAAGGTTTGTTTGTTGTCTGTTACCATGGAAATGTCTATCTCTGCCTAGGAACTGTAAAAACTAAATGGTAGGATCTTTTTAATAAAAAGTAATTGTAAAGTTGCTAATTGTTTTTTAGATACTTGGGGAAATAAAAAGTACCAAAAAGAGTGAAGTTATAATGGAACTCCAAGGTGACTTCTCATATTTATAATTTACAATAATAAACACATTCATCCTTATAACACACAGTTCAGCTGCTTCAGAACATCTTTTTAAAGAGGAAGAAGGATCTTCATGTCGATCACTGATTAAATATCATTCATCATTTCTACTTCAAAATGAGGGTCTGCAATATGTTAGGTGTCTATTCTAGTGGCAGTCAGACAGTACCCGGAATACAGTGCCATCCGCAATGTGATGCAATACAGTGCCAACCACAGTGTGCCCCTAGTGAAAGGTTTAATGCCCCATGATGCCCATCCACAATGTCCAAATTGTCAGTCACAATGTCTCTTTCAAGTGCCAGCCATAATAGGCAGAAACTGCCAAGCCAAATGCCCTCTAGTACAAGTGGGAATGCCTGCCAGTGTCACTGCAAAGCATCTTAGCGTCAGCCACAATGTGTTTATCACCCACACTTCTGCAGTCCCCTTCTCCCTCATGGTAATTATAGGTAAGTGGCCCCCCCAGCAGCTGCGCACATGTAGTTACCGCTTCCAGTGTTATGGGCACAGGAGAAAGAACTTCCGGCTTGTCGGTAGCAACAAGTAACAAATCACTTCTGTAGGGACTAAAAAAACCACCTACATTATGTAGCATAGTTCCATTACCATGTATTATAAATGATAATACATCTATATGATACAAACCTACTGACAGGGTCGGCTCTAGGTTTATGTGGGCCCTGGGGTGACACAGACTTAGTAGGACACTTTGCAGGGGAACTCACGGTGGCAGTCAAATGGCAGAAAACGTCATTTTGTGCCACCATATAAATGTTAGGCCCTGTTTATGCCCCTATATAGAAGTTAGGCCCCCAATTTGTACCCCCATAAATGTAGTGCCCTCTGCAAATAGTGCCACACAGCCCCCTCCCAGGTAGATCCACACAGACCACCCTCCCAGGTAGTGCCACACAGCCCCCTCCTCCCAGGTAGTGCCACACAGCCCCTCTTCCTGATAGTGCCACACAGCCCACCCTCCAAGGTAGTGCCACACAGGCACTACTAGCACTCTGCCTGGGATTCCTCTCCTCCTGACATTACTGTCCATATATGGACAGTGATGCTGTGATGACGGTAGAGTCAGTAAACACAAAGGGGAAGGACCCCAATAGTTGGTGGGCGTGATATAGTTAAATTCAAAAAATTGTTTGGCCTACCGGCAAAGAGAGCCCTGTTTTCCAACTATCATTCAAAAATAACAAAGTCTTTATTAGATTTGCAACAAGGACAGACTACATAAAATGTAAAAGTTAAAGTCCATTGCTGACAGCGATCAGCATAGTGCAAGATATCAGATAGGGTTTTTGGAGAGTTAAGTGCTAACGGCTGCAGAACGCAACACTCAATCCACAGTTAGATTCTAGAGAGTCAGCAGGACATGTATTTAAAATTGAGGTAGAAGCCCCCCCGACATGTTTCGCTACGATGTAGCGTCTTCAGGGGTATCGGGGCCAATGACAGCACGCGGCGGGATGACCCTGGTTATATATGCACTGAAAGTAACTACACATGTTGCCTCAATCAGCAAGTAGCCAATCATAAGGGGAATAGAGGACCGTGCCCCCTCCTCACTGATAGACATACGGTGCCACCAATCACGGGCTTAGCAGAAGCAGCCAATGAATGTACGGTTCAGCGCGCAGGCGCATTAAGGTAAAACAGAGTGATAGAAATAATCACTGTGAACAACACAGTGACGCTGTCAGAACTCGGCAAGAGCCACCAATGAGCATACTAATCAGCGCACAGGCGCACCCGTAGAGTCAGCACCCGGCGGCCGAGTGGGTCCTCCCAAGTGTGCAGGTTCGCCGGGTGCTGACGCCGGCTCTGCCTACTGTATCGTTCTATTTTAACATGAGATAGATATGAGATGAGATAGACAGATGTAGATATAGATAGATAGATAGATAGATAGATAGATAGATAGATAGATAGATAGATAGATAGATAGATAGACAGACAGACAGACAGACAGACAGACAGACAGACAGACAGACAGATAGATAGATAGATAGATAGATAGATAGATAGATAGATAGATAGATAGATAGATAGATATGTGATAAATAGATGAGATAGATAGATGATAGATAGATAGATAGATAGATAGATAGATAGATAGATAGATAGATAGATAGATAGATAGATCTACCATTTTTCACAGGCGTTCTTGAACCTGTATACACGTTTTGTTTATGTGATTCATATACATGGGGTTGGTGACTGCCTCCATTTTTGATCTTGCACTCCTCTCATTCTGCCCTGGGTGATGTTAATTAGTTTAATGCTGGTTCCTACCATCCCCAAGTATATGTAGGCTTAGTCCCAGTTCTGCGTGTATGTGCAACGTGGGTTCCCACCTCATAGAAGTGGCCTTGTCGTGGCAGGTGGGCTCACACAATTTGATCAAAATGTGTGCTAAGAACCTCCCTAATGTAAGTAGATTTAGCAGTAATGCATATTTATTTATATTTAGTGGCTTAGGTGGCATTAGTGTTCGTTGTGTGCTGTCTCCATTTTCTTGTGTGCTAGATGGATAGATAGATGCATGGATGGATGGATGGGTAGGTACATAGATAGATAGATAGATCGATCGATCGATAGATAGATAGATAGATAGATAGATAGATAGATAGATAGATAGATAGATAGATAGATAGATAGATAGATAGATAGATAGATAGATAGATAGATATGAGATGGATAGATAGATAGATAGATAGATAGATAGATAGATAGATAGATAGATAGATAGATAGATAGATAGATAGATAGATAGATAGATATTAGATAGATAGATAGATAGATAGATAGATAGATAGATAGATAGATAGATAGATAGATAGATAGATAGATAGATAGATAGATAGATAGATATGAGATAGACAGACAGACAGATAATAGATAGATAGATAGATAGATAGATAGATAGATAGATAGATAGATAGATAGATAGATAGATAGATAGATAGATATCACCCTGTTATGGTGATTCATCCCTCCCGCTGGCATATTAGAGTGATACAATCATCACAGTAACCTGTAGCCTTCACCATATCTCTCATTAAGATGACGGTGACAACACACAGAAACATGCTGGCGGTAGCAACACTTACTTGGGACTGCTACTTCCAGGTTTATATCTCCGCTGTGTCATATAATATATGGCCCTTAATTAATCAGCGCTTAAAAAACAGAGGCAGATCATTAATCAGGAGCTGCTTCATCATAACCAGCGCTCACCGTGCCCACAGGAGTCTGGAGATGTGTTTATTTCTCTACCAGACAACTCCGCGGTGGTGTGATAACATTATAATAAATCACTCACCTCATTTACACTTCAGGGTTATTGTGATAAACGGCCACAGACCTGTTTTTGGTGTACGAGGATAAAATAACAAATGGCCCTATGAGGATATTTTTAGTCTGACCCTTTGTAGTTCACATACATTTTTCCCTTTCATTATATAGCACCAACATATTACAAAGCACTGTACATAGAATGCAATAACTCATGACAGTCCCGCTCCCCAGTGGGGCTTACAATATCCCACATACAAAAAAACTGATCTGGTAGCAGTGGTCCTGGATTTGGATCCAGCTAATAGTTTGTATGTTCTCCCGTTGGTTGCTTGGTTTTCCTCCCACACTCCAAAAACATACTGATAGGTTAAAGGGAATCTCCGAAGTTTTCCCTTATTAATTTTCCCCTGTAATCATGATGTCTCTAGTAAGTTTATGAGTAATCGGGCAGAATGTACCTGGGCCGTTGCATTTCAATAACCTAGGAATAAAATAGTATGGCACAGAGAAGAGAGGAGGCCCTATATAAAAAATCCAAATGGGCCTTCCATTATGGTGCCAGGTTTTTGCCATCCAGGACAGACAGGCCTGGTGTTTGTTTCCCCTACTACTTTATTTCCACGACCTTTGGGCCAATTTCCCACCCCTTGTTTGCTAACATTGCAGATCTCCTGAAGAGGGAAGTCCTGCACAGGTTCACATAATCCAGAAGCAAAAAGAATGGTACCAAGGCAAGGTTTTGCCAAGGTGCCCATAGTAGGACTGCCTCTATGCTACCATAAATATACCTTCAGCCCTGCTGTTGTTATTTAATCCCATTCACACTACTTACTTCATACCAATTATCGCTGCAGTGGGCTGAAATTTGCACACTGCCTGTGACATGCTGAATGCTGCTGCACAGGGCGCAGTCTACAGCCTTTCATGTGCATTGTCCTGTTTCCGGAATGGATTGAGGGATGGTCTACATAACTATAGCTTCTTCAAGATGTGATCTTGACACACCTTCCTGGGAAAGGCATCATGGGACATGCAGTAAGCTGCTGCCTGCAGATAGTGATTTTCGCAATTATGATGGCAGACGGAAAATGCGCTATTAGCTTCTGTAAACAAGTTAGATGTGGCAAGTGGGAAAAATAGAAGCCTTTTAGTTTCAGGTGGAAATGCCCTTTAGAGCAAAGCTATTCCACTACTAATTGTGTGATGGTTTATTTCAAGGTTGCTTAAAAACTTGACCCAGATACAGTCAAAGTTCGGATGTGGGTTTGAGAATTTGTATCTAAATAACTTTAATATCTAAAGCAAGCTTATCATTAAGAAAAGGGCCATGCAAAGATAACAATAATAATATTATTATTATTATTCATAATTATTATTATTATTGTTATTGTTATTATTATTATTATTATTATTAATAATTATTATTATTATTATTATTATTATTATTATTATTGTTATTATTATTATTATTAATTATTATTATTATTGTTATTGTTATTATTATTATTCATAATTATTATTATTATTATTATTATTATTATTATTATTATTCTTTTTTAGCTTAAAATTTGTAAAATTTTCCATGAAAAATGTCATCTCTTGTGAAGAAACTCTTGTCCACCTAAAATACCAAAAGGCTGAGAAGCTCAATAAAGACAATATAACTAATAAAGTAACTGTACCATTGGCCTGGAGACATTTGCCCTTTTAGACCCTTTAATAAAAAAATTAAATAAAAAACACCTGATTGCAGATATTTTTCATAAATAAATGTAACTATTTCCCATGAGTGTAAATTCCAATTTTGTTTGAAATGTCACAGGGTCTAAGAAACTATTTTCTACAAAAGACACCAAGAGAAAGAATTTTTTTAATCCAAACTCCAATAACTGTGACCCTGATGCCCCTGCCCTTTCAGACCCTTCAGTTAAAAAAAACAAACCTTGATCATAGACATTTTTAATAAATAATAAAAAAAAAATCACATTATTATATTTTTTATTTCAGAAAGTGTAAAATAAAGAAAAAATATTTAGGAAATTTAAAATGCTAAAAAAATCTAAACACATTAAAAATTATAATATTAACAATAATATAATTAAAATTACTTTTATTATTATTAACTTTTAAATATTGTTTTCCTAATGAGAACCTATGAGATAATATTATATTAACAATTATATTAATAAAATAGTTACCTATATTGAATTAAATACGTTTTTACATTTTTATTTTTTTATTTTACAAAATAATAATAATAATAATAATAATAATAATGTTTTCCTTATTTTACATTATAATAATAATATGTTTTTATTGTTGTTGTTTTTGTTATTATTAATAATAATAATAATACAAATAATAATAATAATACAAATAATAATAATATGTTTTTATTGTTGTTTTTGTTATTAATAATAATAATAATAATAATAATACAAATAATAATAATAATATGATTTTATTGTTGTTATTAATAATAATAATAATAATAATAATAATAATAATAATAATATTATTATTATTATTATTAATATTATTATTATTATTTACATTGTTATCACCCTAGTAATCATTAAAAATCATCATGTTACAATTTATTTTACATAGACTGAACCTATTAATATTCACCCTGCAAATTTTGCACATTAGGTTTTTCCTGTCAGGGCTTTCTTTTGATGCTCTCACACCTACATTAATATGCAGACTTCAATCCCTGCACATTCATATGCATTGCTCCTTCTTCCCTGTCTTTCCGACAGATGCCAATGAATCTAATATCCATGTAAAATTAAGGTATAAATATCAGTAAAAATCAACAAAAAACCCTTCCAGCTAGAAAAACACTCAAACCTAAAACCTACCATCGTCCTCAGTAAATCCTGACAACAATATAGAATAATTTTTATGGCTTCGTGACTGCATGCAAGACGTAGCCGTCCCTTAACCTTTGGGGAGAACAGATGTGCTCGTATCTCTCAGAGGTTCAGACTCAAATCAATTAGCATGTTTTGCAGTTGGAGAAATTTATAATAAGTTTCACGTGTCTGGACAATTCAGCCATGAAACCCAGTTTTTCACAGTCCGGTAATGAACACAAAACATGTCCCGATCTTGTACAGTATACATATTAATTTCAAAAACCCATTAAAGCTGGCATATCCAGCTCAGCCATTAGTCTATATGATAAGTCATGACAAACAAGCATCTAGTTTATTAGCCCTGGTAGTGACATTTTTGGGAAAAATGGTGTCGGAGTAGGCCATGCCCACTTTTTAGACAGAGTAGTAGACTATTTGTAGACACCATATCCAAGGAACATAAAGGAAACACAAACATAAAAGGAAAATATTAATTTTCTTGTATTTTTAGATATTTCCAATACACTTTATCTGTTTGCAATTTTTGGGTTTTCTATAAGGACCTTTGAGATGGTTGATGACAACCTGCATAATAGGTACGCCCATTGATCTAATAGATAACGGTAATAATGAGATAAAAAAGGACTGGTGATAAATGTTACATCAGTGGGGGTCCAACCACTGGGACCCCTACTGTCTGTTGAAACGGGGGATTTCCAGCTGGGACATTGGACCCCTCTCCAGGACTGCTACAGTAAGGAAGAGTTATATGGGGTGGTGGCCGGGCATTTTGAGGTGATGCTTCGAGCAACTTTATGAGAGACATGGAAAATATAAGAAGAAACAAACTTGGCTGTTTCCATAGCTCCCATAGAGTTGAATTGAGCAACATCTCACATGATTGGCCAGCGCTTCATTCAGCTCCATCGCACCAGAGAAAATCCTGGTGAGGAGGAATCCTCATTCCAACAATCAATGGGAGTCCCACCAGTCACATCCCTACCAATCTACCAATCTAATATTTATCACCTACAGTATCCTATGGCTCGGTAATAAATGTTATTTATGATAAGCCTATTCTACACATAGTTGGGTGGTTCCTGACTTTCGACTCCAGGTGTATTATGGTAATACATCGGAGCACTGAACATAGAATATAATGGATAGTTAAATTGAAGGCCTATATTTAGGATAGGTCATCAAATATCAGATCGGTGGGTGTCTGATTTCAGGCACCCCCACCGATCAGCTGACTAAAGGGGCCGCGGCGAACGCCGCCGCCTCTTCACGGCTTACCAGGCATGTACACCCAGGCACGTACACCCAGGCACGTACACATCCCCAGGCACGAACACATCCCCAGGCACGTACACATCGGTAGCGACTGTGCCTGGGTATGTAGTTCTGGTCCTATTCAAGTTAATGCAACTAAGTTTCAATCCCAGACACTGCCGCTTCAGATGTGTACGGTTCTGTGTCTGGTAAACATTAAAGGGGCTTCAGCCCCTTCAGTCAGTTAATCGACCGGGAGTCGGATATCCACCAATCTAAAAATTATGACCTATAATCTACTGGGTATCACACTATTGTGCCTATAGGTGACACTATGACAACATTTATAGCTTTTTTATTATACACAGATCTGGATGCTCTACCAGCCATTGCAAAAATTTTCAAATTGCCAGATCAACCCCTATACTTTCATGTAAACCAACCATTCCAGTTGCCAAATGGTCACTCCAGGCCTCTGGGCATGGTCCCAATCGTCCCAATCGTCCCATAGTCCCAATAGTTTAAGGGACGATTCAACTTAAAACCATCTGCTGACTTGTTATTGATGGTGGTCCTAGTGCTAAGGCCCCCTATGATTTCCCTAACCCCTTAAAGGAAACCTGTCACATTTACCATGGTCTGTATGCACACTCATGCAGGGTAGGTGGTCAATCATCAATTAGGACCGCCCACTAGACTCCTAAGCCCAGAAAGAGAGGGATTTAAAATTATTAAAATACAGGATATCCTGAATCTTTTCCCACAAACTATATATTAATCTTCTCAGCTCGTCCTGCTTAATAATATGCTTCCTGCAGATAAGACACCATGTTTAATGTTACAGGGTCCCTTTCGGGACCTGACTAATTTTGGCAGGAGACAGCAAATTTTTCAGTTTTCCAGGAGACATAACTTCTTATTTTATCACTAACATTGCTGTTTGCGGTCTTGTTTTTAGCATTATGGGGTGTATTTAACATTTTTTTTTATCATTTTGTGGTACATAAAAATTATATATTAATTACATATTAATTAAATATTTGTTTTTCCTTTTGCATCATTCTCCGCACATCTTAAACCATGTTTTTAAAAAAATAATAATATGTTTTTTATTTTATTTAGACTTTTATTTAATAAAAACTTGTTTTGCTAAAAATATTTGGCTTTTTTTTTCTTGTCTGTGTGTTTTTTTTTTAACTAAATTCTTTATGAATTTTCTTTTTTTGTTCAACAAGTGAATTTTAACTTTACAGTTTTATTTTTGTATTTATTTGATGTGCCCAAACAAGGATTCACACTACAGATGTCACAACAGACTGGATTTCATTATAATGCATGGGGCCCTCTTGACTTCGTTCATGCCTCCAGGTATAATTTTGATATTTTGTTCTATAAAATATCAGACTTCCAGTGCTTGAATAACCACGACAATATCTAAATAAACAATTTTTTGTAAACACAAGAGCTGGAATTTATACATAGAGAAATAGCGCCATTCATTGCGATCAGCCAGAGAGAGCAGGACCGCATAGTAATTGAAATGGTGGACACAAAAATTGCTTCATATAAAAGCAGAAATCTGGGACATAAAGTACTGTACACACAGGGCAATGTGAAGATATGCTGGATAACTGCTGTGACGCGCGCTCCATGCTTCTCTCATTTTCAGGCTCACGATGTTCTACAAATCTGTCCCAGCACCAAACACTCAATGTGTAGCTCAATTTCTGCTTCTAAATATACATAATATTTTTCAGACAGAGCTTAAATGAGAAGCAGGAGTCAATCTCGCCATGAAGATGACAAGGATAGAGACCATTGTTGTTGTTTTTTTTGCATAAAGATAGATAGATAGATAGATAGATAGATAGATAGATAGATAGATAGATAGATAGATAGATAGATAGATAGATAGATAGATAGATAGATAGATAGATATGAGATAGATAGGTAGATAGATAGATAGATAGATAGATAGATAGATAGATAGATAGATAGATAGATAGATAGATAGATAGATAGATAGATAGATAGATAGATATGAGATAGTTAGATATGAGATAGATAGATGGATAGATAGATAGATAGATAGATAGATATGAGATAGATAGGTAGATAGATAGATAGATAGATAGATAGATAGATAGATAGATAGATAGATAGATAGATAGATAGATAGATAGATAGATAGATAGATAGATGGATGGATGGATGGATGGATAGATAGATAGATAGATAGATAGATAGATAGATAGATAGATAGATAGATAGATAGATAGATAGATATGAGATAGATAGATGGATAGATAGATAGATAGATGGATGGATGGATGGATAGATAGATAGATAGATAGATAGATAGATAGATAGATAGATAGATAGATAGATAGATAGATAGATAGATAGATATGAGATAGTTAGATATGAGATAGATAGATAGATAGATAGATAGATAGATAGATAGATAGATAGATAGATAGATAGATAGATAGATAGATAGATAGATAGATATGAGATAGATAGGTAGATAGATAGATAGATAGATAGATAGATAGATAGATAGATAGATAGATAGATAGATAGATAGATAGATAGATAGATAGATAGATAGATAGATATGAGATAGTTAGATATGAGATAGATAGATGGATAGATAGATAGATAGATAGATATGAGATAGATAGGTAGATAGATAGATAGATAGATAGATAGATAGATAGATAGATAGATGGATGGATGGATAGATAGATAGATAGATAGATAGATAGATAGATAGATAGATAGATAGATAGATAGATAGATATGAGATAGTTAGATATGAGATAGATAGATTCCCAAGGAGTAAGCAGCACTGAACATGAGCTCCTGAGTCTACATCAATATATACCTTGTAATGAGCAAACTGTAAGGCATAACCTGGATAATACAGACTCCATGGAAGACAGGACTAAAAGTTCTTCATGAAAAATAAGAAATGTAAAGATTTGAAAGAAAAAACAAGAATTTTGCTTAGAGGACAGACTGCAGCAGAGAACATCAAGTCTGACCGAGTCCAGAGAACTGAGCATCCAAAAGGTAAGAACTTCCTGCAACACCAACACAATCCTACTAGAGAGACAACACCATAGATATAAGGATTTATCTAAAAATGGAAAATCACAACTTAGAACAAGAAATGCAGAATAAAGTAAATGTCCATAAGACGGAGTTTGGGATAGAAGATTCAGACAACAGGGGGTCCGGCACCTTGGAGATCACATACTCCGAAGAGCAGAGGAGCATTCAAGCGAGGAAAGCAGTAAAACATGCCACAATCAGACACAATCCAGAGACACTTTTTGCTGACTTTACCTCTAAAGAAGAAGTCAAGAGGAAAACAAATGTATTATTCTACACTGAGCACCGCTCCGCCTGGCACACAGCCCTGTGCCAGCACTATAAGGACATATCAAAGTGTGGCATCAATAAGGGCCGACAGATCAGAATAAAAGACCCAGGAAATGATGGGAGTATTACACTTACCATAAGTCTATACAATAACGGCAACGTTCTCATACAAGGCAATGAGGACAAGCTAGAGGAATTCCAAGAAATCTTTCATCATATTAAAGACCAGGCCCAAACTTACAAAGAACAACAAACTCCAGCAACCCAGACCAGAGATGGACATACAGAGACAATCTCCAGCGACACCCCCGCTGCCCCATGTCCCAATGTCCCACACCCCTCACCCGACACCCTCAGAGACTGTTTATCTCAATTAGAAAGAGACTTTGTACAATTCAAAGAAGAACTTCAAAGAAATCTCGGTGACAAAAACACAAATGACCAAGTAATTAAAGAGATAAACAAACTGAAGTGTGAACATGCATCAGCTCTGCAGGAAATACAATGTACACTCCGAGAGCTGCAACAAGAAAATACAAAGCTCAGTTTAGAGATAGAAAATCTAAAACCACAAACACAAAGTCTAGGAGCAAGGGAGAGCGCTGACATAAGGACTGCCAATGACCAGGGCGCTAGTACATCAAATCACCCAAACCCAATAAATATTCCTGAAATTAATGAAAACAAACTAGGAGAAAACAGAGCGATACAAGTGGGTACAAAGCCAACTGCCAACCAATCCTCCAGCACAGAACCACAGCAGCACCACATAACACCACCAAGCAGGACCCAGGACACAAGCATCAGACAAGCCACCCGCAAGTCACAATGTCCTGATACTGTCCTAATAATTGACTCAAATGGCAAATACCTTAATTCACGGCGACTCTTCCCAGGAAAAAGGGTCAGTAAAATTCACTGTGCAACTATCCAACAAGTCACATCAGTCATCAATAACCCACATTTTACCAATCCAAACCATCTCATTATACACACGGGTACAAACAACCTCCAAGACCAGCAACAGCAGATTGCAGAACAACTGACCCAACTAGCAAAGACGGCACAACAAAAGTTCCCTGACAGTAAAATAATTATATCATCCGTGCTCCCAAGAAAAGATGTACCCAACGAGATCACCCAGGCCATCAACACAGAGCTGGCAGCGAACATCAGCTCAATGTCAAACATCAGCCTGGCACAACACCCCTCCATAGAGCAGCACCACCTGTATGATGACAAACACCTCAACAAACGAGGGGTCAGCCTTCTGGCCAAAGAACTGAAAGACATTGTGCTGAACAGACCCCCCAGACCTGGACCCCACACCAGCCAAAGCCAAAACATGGAGACATCACTAACAATGAAAAGACCTCAAACTCCACACACCTCACTACACCCAGGAGAAAAACCCCTTTACCCAAGGTCAGACCAACAGAGGCAAAAGCCATGGAGAAAACCCCCTGCCTCACACAGAGACACGCAGAGCAGAGACATGGAGGAAACCCCCTGCCTCACACAGAGACACACAGAGCAGAGACATGGAGGAAACCCCCTGCCTCACACAGAGACACACAGAGCAGAGACATGGAGGAAACCCCCTGCCTCACACAGAGACACGCAGAGCAGAGACATGGAGGAAACCCCCTGCCTCACACAGAGACACGCAGAGCAGAGACATGGAGGAAACACCCTGCCTCACACAGAGACACGCAGAGCAGAGACATGGAGGAAACCCCCTGCCTCACACAGAGACACGCAGAGCAGAGACATGGAGATGCTAAAGACCCTGCTCAGCACTCTATGTAAAAAACTAATGTGACTGTACAACACGAGAACATCTACAACACATCCAACAGTCACATCTCCAGCCCGTCCTACACAGCGCCGCTCATTACAAGGTATATGGACACACAATGACGTCCTTTATAATCAGCAGCTGGAATATTCAAGGCCTCAACGCCTCAGCCTTTGGATGCAAAATTAACGATCCAGACTTCATCCAAAGACTGAAAAATATCGATATACAAATCCTCCTGGAAACATGGACTAGGACAGAGAATGAGTCCCTGGTGCCCACTGGATACAGGGAAATCTCTGTCCCCGCCCTGAAAAATAAACACATCAAGCAGGGTCGGTGTTCAGGAGGAATATTAGTCTGGTACAAGGAGGAGCTCCATGAGCAGATCAAAGCCGTGAAGCGAGGAGACAGCCACATCTGGATAAGAATAGGCAGCTCCATCCTCACCTCTCAGTCTGACATGTATCTCTGCGCAACGTACATCGCACCGCCAGAGTCCCCGTACTCCAACCCAGACAGCTTTGAGATTATACAAAGGGAAGCCGCCCATTTCCAGACCCTGGGCAGCGTTCTCATCTACGGAGACCTCAATGCAAGAACGGGGAGAGATAAAGACTACCTGACCAATGATGGAAACATCTTCATCTTTGGAGCAGAGGCCGACTGTCATAACTCCCTACAGAAAGAGAGAAACAGCTATGACAGCACCGTCAACAAAAGCGGGAAAAAACTACTGAATCTATGTCGAAGCTTAGGACTCCACATACTGAATGGCCGCACCAAGGGAGACTCTTTAGGAAGGTATACACTAAACTCCCATGTAGGCAGCAGTGTAGTAGACTATGCCATCACGGACATGGACCCCGCAAACATTGGCGCACTCATAGTCACTCCACAAACGCACCTGTCAGATCACAACCAATTACTTCTATACATCAAATCCACAACCAAACCATCTGCACAAAAACCACATCAAACCGGCCTCTTCAACCTGCCCCCATCTTATAAATGGTCCAAAACGTCAACTATAAAATATAAAGAGACAATGAACAGACCAGAAGTGCAGGAGATGCTTCACAACCTCTACAACAAGGTGTATGAGACAAGCCCAGGAGGGGTCAATCAGGCCGTAAATGACCTCAATAATATATTCTATACCATGGCAGAGAAGTCTGACCTGAAAAGATGTGACTACAAGAGGCCACAAGAAATACATCCTAACGGTTGGTTTGACCGTGAGTGCAAAGAAGTACGGAAGACCCTAAGAAATGCCTCAAATAAGAAGCACCGAGACCCAAACAACACCGGTCTGAAGGAGGCCTACAGCAACATACAGAGGCAATACAAGACCATCCTCCGAAAGAAAAAACAAAGGCACATCTCCACCAAACTTACCCAACTCCAAGATGCCCTCCATGACAACTCGTTCTGGGAATTATGGAAACACATGGGCAAAAATTGCAAGAAAAACAACCTTCATATTCAAAATGGCAACATCTGGCTCCAATATTTCAGGGACCTCTACAAAGATATCCCGAAAGAAGAACAAAGCCAAGAACAAAAACAAATAATATCAAAATTGAAGGCGATGGAGGAAACACTTAAAGATTCTCAAAACCCCCTGGATACACCAATAACACTGCAAGAAGTAACAGAGAGAACCTCAGACATAAGGTGTAAAAAATCCAGCGGCCTAGACAGAATCTCACCAGAAATGATAAAACACAGCCCGCCAGAAATACAGGCCGCAATAGTCAAACTATTTAATATAGTGCTGAGTGCCGGCTACTTCCCGCAAATCTGGAACCAAGGCCTTATAACACCAATCCACAAG
>NC_134687.1:613864005-613946505 GCF_050947455.1 Rhinoderma darwinii
TCAATGCTGGATCCTACCATCCCCAGGTATATATGTAGGCTTAGTCCCAGTTCTGGGTGTATGTGCAGCGTAGGTTCCCACCTTACAGAGGTCGCCTTGTCGTGGCAGGTGGGCTAACACTTTTTGATCAAAATGTGCACTAAGAACCTCCCTATTTGTAAGTAGATTTAGCTTTAGTGCATATTTATTTATATTTAGTGGTTTAGGTGGCATTAGTGTCGCAGGGTGCTGTCACCATTCTATGTTTGCTGTATATCTGCAGTCATGGGTGTTCTTGCACCTGCATACATTTTGTATCATTTAGTTGGAATGTGCTGTTCAACTTTTTGTTGTGTTTATGTGATCCATATATGTGGGGTTAGTGACTGCCTCCACTTGTTGTTCTTGCACTCCTCCCATTCTGCCCTGGGTGATTTTAATCAGTTCAATGCTGGATCCTACCATCCCCAGGTATATATGTAGGCTTAGTCCCAGTTCTGGGTGTATGTGCAGCGTAGGTTCCCACCTTACAGAGGTCGCCTTGTCGTGGCAGGTGGGCTAACACTTTTTGATCAAAATGTGCACTAAGAACCTCCCTATTTGTAAGTAGATTTAGCTTTAGTGCATATTTATTTATATTTAGTGGTTTAGGTGGCATTAGTGTCGCAGGGTGCTGTCACCATTCTATGTTTGCTGTATATCTGCAGTCATGGGTGTTCTTGCACCTGCATACATTTTGTATCATTTAGTTGGAATGTGCTGTTCAACTTTTTGTTGTGTTTATGTGATCCATATATGTGGGGTTAGTGACTGCCTCCACTTGTTGTTCTTGCACTCCTCCCATTCTGCCCTGGGTGATTTTAATCAGTTCAATGCTGGATCCTACCATCCCCAGGTATATATGTAGGCTTAGTCCCAGTTCTGGGTGTATGTGCAGCCAGGGGCGTAACTAGGAAAGACTGGGCCCCATAGCAAACTTTTGACTGGGGCCCCCCCTCCCCTGGGTGTCACACAACCCCCCCCCCCCTTGTAGATAGTGCCTTTTTTACAAACCTCCCCCTTTTGATAACGCCATACAGCCCCCCGTAGAGAACGCCATACAGCCCCCCTGTAGATAACGCCATACAGCCCCCCTGTAGATAACGCCATACAGCCCCCCTGTAGATAACGCCATACAGCCCCCCTGTAGATAACGCCATACAGCCCTCTCTGTAGATAACGCCATACAGCCCCCTCTGTAGATAACGCCATACAGCCCTTTGTAGATATCTACAGAGGGGGCTGTATGGCGTTATCCACGGGGGGACTGTATGGCGTTATCTACGGGGGGACTGTATGGCGTTCCCTACAGGGGGGACTGTATGGCGTTCCCTACAGGGGGGGCTTTATGGCGCTATCTACAGGGGGGGCTGTATGGCGCTATCTACAGGGGGGGCTGTATGGCGCTATCTACAGGGGGGGCTGTATGGCGTTATCTACATGGGGGGGCTGTATGGCGCTATCTACAGGGGGGGCTGTATGGCGCTATCTACAGGGGGGCTGTATGGCGC
This sequence comes from Rhinoderma darwinii, assembly GCF_050947455.1. Taxonomy (NCBI): domain Eukaryota; kingdom Metazoa; phylum Chordata; class Amphibia; order Anura; family Rhinodermatidae; genus Rhinoderma; species Rhinoderma darwinii. The sequence goes on from NC_134687.1 coordinate 613,865,535, forward strand.
TATCTACAGGGGGGCTGTATGGCGCTATCTACAGGGGGACTGAAAGGCGCTATCTACAGGGGGAACTGTATGGCGCTATCTACAGAGGGGGCTGTATGGCGTTATCTAGAGGGGGGACTGTATGGCGTTATCTACGGGGGGGGGGCTGTATGTCGTTCCCTACAGAGGGGGCTGTCTGGCGTTATCTACAGGGGGGACTGTATGGCGTTACCTACAGGGAGTCTGTATGGCGTTCCCTACAGGGGGGTCTGTAGGGAACGCCATACAGCCCCCCTGTAGGGAACGCCATACAGCGTCCCCCCCCTGTAGGGAACGCCATACAGCGTCCCCCCCCTGTAGGGAACGCCATACAGCGTCCCCCCCCCTGTAGGGAACGCCATACAGCGTCCCCCCCCTGTAGGGAATGCCATACAGCGTTCCCCCCCTGTAGGGAACGCCATACAGCATCCCCCCTCCTAAAAAAATGCGACCTACAGTGTGTCCTAATAAAAGACATGTATCCCCTATCCACAGGAGAGGGGATACATGTGTGATCGCTGGCAGCGATAGGGAGAACGGGGGACCGAAAGTCCCCCTGAAGTTCTCCATGACTAACCTCTGACTTCCGGCGTCTGCGCAGCTCTGTAGAAATGAATGGAGCGCTGGTCACGCATGCGCACAAGCGGCACCGGCGTTCCATTCATTTCTACGGAGCTGCCGACACAGACCCCGGATGTCCGAGGTTTGTGATGGAGAACTTCAGGGGACTTTCAGTCCCCCGTTCTCCCTATCGCTGCCAGCGATCACACATGTATCCCCTGTCCTGTGGATATCCTGTGGATAGGGGATACATGTCTTTTGCTTAATGGCAGAGCGGGGAGATACCTCCCTGCTCTGCCGTACTGTTCAGTGGCGTCCCGCTGTAGCAGCCATAGCGGCTGCTAGCGGAGCCTCCGGCCATGGTGGGGGCCCGTGCCGGCGGGCGACACGGGCCCCCTCATGCCGCGGGCCCCGTAGCAGCCGCTACTGCTGCTACGGCGGTAGTTACGCCACTGTGTGCAGCGTAGGTTCCCACCTTACAGAGGTCGCCTTGTCGTGGCAGGTGGGCTAACACTTTTTGATCAAAATGTGCACTAAGAACCTCCCTATTTGTAAGTAGATTTAGCTTTAGTGCATATTTATTTATATTTAGTGGTTTAGGTGGCATTAGTGTCGCAGGGTGCTGTCACCATTCTATGTTTGCTGTATATCTGAAGTCATGGGTGTTCTTGCACCTGCATACATTTTGTATCATTTAGTTGGAATGTGCTGTTCAACTTTTTGTTGTGTTTATGTGATCCATATATGTGGGGTTAGTGACTGCCTCCACTTGTTGTTCTTGCACTCCTCCCATTCTGCCCTGGGTGATTTTAATCAGTTCAATGCTGGATCCTACCATCCCCAGGTATATATGTAGGCTTAGTCCCAGTTCTGGGTGTATGTGCAGCGTAGGTTCCCACCTTACAGAGGTCGCCTTGTCGTGGCAGGTGGGCTAACACTTTTTGATCAAAATGTGCACTAAGAACCTCCCTATTTGTAAGTAGATTTAGCTTTAGTGCATATTTATTTATATTTAGTGGTTTAGGTGGCATTAGTGTCGCAGGGTGCTGTCACCATTCTATGTTTGCTGTATATCTGCAGTCATGGGTGTTCTTGCACCTGCATACATTTTGTATCATTTAGTTGGAATGTGCTGTTCAACTTTTTGTTGTGTTTATGAGATAGATAGATAGATAGATAGATGATAGATAGATAGATAGATAGATAGATAGATAGAGCGTCGGACTGGCCCACCGGAGGATCCTCCGGTGGGCCCAGGCAGCGAGCTGCTTTTATCCAGCAGCGGAGCAGAGAGACATTGTCTCCCTACCCCGCTGCTTACTCTTGTAGGCAGGTCCGGCGTTGGGGCCCCCTGCCGACTATAGCAGCCATAGCGGCTGCTACGGGGCCTGCGGCATGAGGAGACCCACGCTCTCCGGCACATAAATGTTATGTGCTGGTCGGCACGGGCCCCCTCATGCCTGGTGGTGTCGCTAGCACCAGAGGTGGCCCTGGTGCTTGCGACTGCCAAATTCACTTGTATCTGTATCCTCAGGACGCAGATACAATTGAATAGTATCGGCTGCAGGCCACTTTAGGTCTGCAGCCTATAAGCCGCTGGGACGGAGCCCTTGCGCAGGCCGGCATGATAACGTCATTGCATCACACTGGCCTACGCCATCTGAGACGGTGGAGCGCTCCATCCGTCGTAGGAACGGGGCTAGGTAAGTACATTTTTTTTTTGGGAGGGGGGTGACGCTATCTACTGAGAGGGCTGTGTGGCGCTATCTACTAGGGGGGCTGTGTGGAGCTATCTACTATGGGGGCTGTGTGCCACTATACAGGGGGATGGCTTTGGGACACTATCAACTAGGGGTGGCTCTGTGGCACTCTCTACTAGGTGGGCTGTGTGGCACTATACAGGGGGAGGGCTGTGTGGCACTATCTACTAGGGATGGCTGTGTGGCACTATCTACTAGGAGGGCTGTGTGGTGCTATCTACTAGTGGGGGCTGTGTGGCACTATACAGGGGAGGATTGTGTGGCCCTATCTACTAGGGGTGGCTGTGTGGCACTATCTACTAGGGGGGCTGTGTGGCTTTATACAGGGGAGGGCTGTGTGGCACTATACAGGGGGAGGGCTTTGTGGCATGATACAGGGGAAGGGCTGTGTGGCCCTATCTACTAGGGATGGCTGTGTGGCACTATCTACTAGGTGGGCTGTTTGGCTCTATACAGGGGAGGACTGTGGGGCACTATACAGGGGGAGGGCTGTGTGGCACTATAACAGCGGGAGGGCTGTTTGGCACTATACAGGGGAAGGGCTCTGTGGCACTATCTACTAGAGGGGGGCTGTGTGTGTGGCACTATCTACAAGAGGGGAGGGGGGTTGTGTGTGGCACTATCTACAAGAAGGGGCTGTGTGTGTGGCACTATCAGCAAGAGGGAGCTGTGTGTGGCACTATCTACAAGAGGGGGGCTGTGTCTGGCACTATCTACACGGGGCTGTGTGTGGCACTATCTGCATAGATCTGTGTGTGGCACTGTTATTATTGTGGGGCCTAAAGAGGGTACTACTATAGTGTGTGGCACCGAGGGGGCATTTTTCATATCTGGGGCACTATAAATGGTGAAGTTTTTGTAGAGGGTGGGGAGGTGCAACAAACGCGAGAATTCAAAGATGTTTGTGCTTCAAATTCTGCAGAGGTGATTTGTAGTTGGGAGGAGGCGTCAGGGCAATCTGGGCCGGATGAAGAAGAAAAGGAAAAGTGAGCGACTCCAATCTGAGAAGATGTCACCGGTGAGTCACTGGAATTCACGGTATTGTATGAAAGGAGTTTTCCCATCTAAGACATTAATGACATATCGACAGGAAAGGGCAAAAATGTCTGATAGATGTGGAGACCAGTGGAGAGAGGGAGAGAGGGACACACACACACACACACACACACACACACGCACACACGCACACACGCCCCTCTATTCTGTTGTAGGTGGTTATGGAAACAGCCGAGCAGCTCTTGCTCAGCTGTTTCCATAACACCCATTGAGTAGAAGGGAGAGAGCTGCGCACACGCGTCACCCTCACTCCACCGGTCTCCGCATGGATTCTGTGGTCAGTTCTAGATATAGTTGTGGGTACCAGAGGTGGGACCCACATCTTTTAGGCATTTTTGGCATTTCCTGTGGATATGCCATAAATGTTTAAGATGGGAAAACCCCTTTAAGTTATATGGTCTGCAGAGCGCTTGTGTAGGACTGTTGTCTACCACCATTATATGGTCACTGTGTTGTGGTAATATTGGTCTTTGGTTTACAACACACATTTTACTACACAATTAAGAGTGGTGGCATTATTTCTATATAGCTGATGGGTAGGCCCCAAGGATTATTTCCTCTGGTGGGCCCAAGGTAGTCCAGTCCGACACTGGATAGATAGATAGATAGATAGATAGATAGATAGATAGATAGATGACAAAAAATGGTGACAGCACACTGCGAACACCAATGTAATCTAAACCGCTAAATATACTGCTAAATCTGCTTACGATTGGGAGGTTCTTAGTGCACATTTTGATCAAAAAGTGTTTGCCCACCTGTCACGACAAGGCGACCTCTGTAAGGTGGGTACCTATGCTGCACATATACCCAGAACTGGGACTAAGCCTACATATATATCTGGGGATGGTAGGAACCCGCATTAAACTAATTAAAATCAACCAGTGCAGAATGGGAGGAGTGCAAGAGCAAGAAATGGAGGCAGTCACTAACTCGTGGCAGGTGGGCAAACACTTTTTGATCAAAATGTGCATTAACCTCCCTATTGTAAGTAGATTTAGCAGTAATGCATATTTATTTATATTCAGTGGCTTGGGTGACATTGGTGTTCACAGTGTGCGGTCACCATTTTTTTTTTGTCTGCTGTATATTTGCAGTCACAGGTGTTCTTGCACCTTCATACACAATTTATATAATTTTGTTGGAATGTGCAGTTAAAACTTTTGTGTTGGATAGATAGATAGATGATAGATAGATAGATAGATAGATAGATAGACAGACAGACAGGGATATGTGCTGTTGACATGATAGAAATGTATGGGGACGATCATAGTATTGAGCGCTCGTCCCCATACTAGCACCTTGTGAAAGGAGCCAACGAGCGACGATCAACAAGCTGTCTAGTTGATCGGCACTCGTTGTACCGGCCAATCTTGGCCGGAGTAAAAGTACTGTTTTGCGCAGTGGTGTGGTTGTAAGAGCTTTAGCACATGCCATGGCCCCTTTGTTCTACTTATGATGGGGATTGCATGGCACCAAACACAAAACAATTCACTATTGTAAGGATAAAATGTCAATATTAAAACTTGAAAGACCCCTTTAAGCAGACCAAATAGTTCACATGACACACTTGCTTACATAAATACAAACCCTGAGCAGAAGAGCTCACAATCCAAACACTTATTTTGTTCAACTGTAGCAGAGCTGAACTTGTCATTTAACACTTCTTTCTGTGCATTGTGATAACTGACTGAGTAAAGATAATGTAGTAGGCCTAATTGCAGTCCTATGTAAAATCCCACATAATACATCACAAAATCACCATGAGTTGTGCCAAATGACAAATTCAGCACGGCTTCATTGTATCAGGCTGGTTATTCCAACCTGCCCCACATTTTGAATACATACACATCCTCAGGGACTCTTTTCGCTCCTGTGATCTGATTTATTAAGCACTTATTCATGGCAGAGTTATATAATACATTTCCCCCGTCATATCGCACCCGCTATAGCGTTCTACAAAATTGCAGCTATCAATTCCAGCATGCAAAATAGCACAACAATCTGATTTGGGGCAAAAAAGTGGATGTTCCAGCAAATGGTCGTCTTTAATCACGGGTGATATTGTCAGGATGAAGAAATGAAATTATTGTAAGAGACGGCAAATGTTACTCATCCGACAAGACCTGTTACTTTTAAAGGTAGTAATAGAATGAAGTATTTGGATCTACAAATGTATCAGAATTAAGTTTGCCATTTGGCACCACTCATCGTAAAATCTTGTTGGATTATATGCTGTTTTACATAGGACTGCTGAACAGCATGCTGAATTGTCTTAATTCAGAGTAGGATGGCAATAAATAGCACTTCTAAGTCCTATATGATCAATTCAGCTCTGCTACATCTGTGTGTTGCCTCATACAATCCCCCACAGTAATGCATATCTCCTGAACTTATAATGTATACTTCATTAACCTTCCTAGTACCTCCAGAACATTTATCCTCTTTCATATGTAGTAACAGTACATAAAGGTATACGACATAAAGATATATAATGCTCCCCCTCCCCCGCTACTGTAAATTATCATAATATTAGAAGTCACTGCAGAGTTCCGTGTTCTTACAAAATCACATTTATACAAGTCATAGACTTACGAGGTGACTTCTAATAATCCTTATAATTTATTTATGGCTGACATTATTCCTTATAATATACACCCCAGCTGCTACAGAACCTCTTTTTGAAGAGCAAAGGGAAGATTCCTGTCCTCATTTAATTAATTTATATGACAAGTGTCATCTGATATATGATATAAATTGGAGGGGTTCCCTGCTCTGGACAATCCCTACCTGTTAGAAGGATCCCTTGACAATAAGCAGATCACAAAGTGTCCCCCTGCTGGGACCTCCAGCGATCATCTGTAATCTGTGAAGATACCTGGCAGTAAGTGTTTAATTTCCCTACAACGCCACCACAGGAGAAATTAAGTATTACACAGTGCTCATTCATATCAATGGACTGTCTGTGTAATGCAGGACCGGACAGGTAGTCCAGCAAGATAGATGCTCTTTGTAACCGTTCTCCACTCTGACCAAGAGATGAGGATCCTGAACAGAGGAACCCCCCCCCCCCCCTATTATCTCAGAATTCCCTAATAGGGTGTATGAAAGTGGATTTTCTACATTGATTTACCCTCTTCAATTTAATAGAATAGATTACAGCTCAAGCCATTGCTTTACTACTGTAGCAGCGTCATTTAGGGAAAAAATTATGGGAACTTCACTGTACCATGGCCATATAAACCTTCCTGCCAGTGTAAGGTACAACTGGATGGCAGAACAGTGCTGTGTATAAACCTAGAGGGCACAACTGTGACCACTAAATGGTCCAAATAGTTCTTAGGAGGGAGAGGCATAGAAGGGCTTGGCACATATTGTAGTAAGCGGACGTGCCAACCAACTTTCTTTGACCAGAAGAAGCACCATGTTACACATGTTACATCCCTCAATGTCTCTGGGCTGGAGATATCTCTCAGTCATGATCAGTGGCCACCACATTCCCTCTTTATAGCCATGAAATTGTAGCTATTTAGATGGTTCAGTGTTAATCTCTAATAGGGCATCAGGAAGAGGCACAATAATGACTCTGGATATATTCTATTGAGGAGATCGGCCAGGTTCAACCAGATCCTGTAAAGGTGGTTCCTGTACACATCTATTAGCTCTATTGGATAAGTCAATTACAAAAAGAAAAATCCCCCTTAAAGTGAATGCCCATCCTTGAACACCATTTTGTCATTTTGTTTATTTAATCTAAATAGATCCAAAATGCTGTGCTGATTAATTTATTAATTTATCTATATAGCAGTCGGAGCTAAGTTTTTCTGATACAGATCTCCAAATCGCCTACATGGTTATAGAGTTAAATGATAACTGCCTGGCTACCTGCAGCCGCCACTAGAGGGAACCTAGGAGCTTACTGTATGCTGTGTTAAAATTTTAAAAATTCCTGAGCTCCCTCTAGTGGTGGCTGCAGGTAATCAGGTGATTATCATTTCAACCCTACGCACAAATGACATGATGGGTATTTATTTTAAGGGAACATTTGAGAGGATTATGGCATGGGGTGCATTTATGTTTTTTTTGTTTGTGTTTCTTTTTTTATTAGCCATTGTCTTTCAATTTCATGTTCATTCCAAAATAAAATGGGCCTTATTTGTCAAAAGTTGTAATAGAAAAACTGGCCCTGTCTCCCATAGCAACCAATTAGAACTTAGATTGTATTTCTTAAACTGTTTTGAAAATAATAATAATAATAATAATAATAGTCATAATATAAATCTGAATAATATAAAAAAATAAAAGCTGAATTGTGATTGGTTGCTATGGCAGACATATTTGCTAAATTCGGTCTATTATGTTTATCATGCACACATAGGAATTAAATACATTGTAGGAAACTATAAAATTCTGTGGCTGATCAGATGATGGGGAACTACAGATCCCAGCATGCCCTGCATTTTGATGCTGACATGGGACATTTAATAGTATACTCAATCTCCTGCATAGGGTTTAATCAAAAACCGATAAAACTCTTACTGTCTGTTTTAATGCAATCTTTCCTTTTTCTCTAAAGGAAAGTCATGCACTGCAGAAAGCTTCTGATGATGTCTGTATCAATCCCATTGAGTCATCATTTGGTCTATTTAAGTAAATGATCATTTGTAGAATGTCTGAAATCAATGCAACTCAAATCCCATTAGCTCTAAATGGGTAAAATGTTTCTAACGAGTGAGAATGTAAAATGTGACTGCAATATATTTTGTGGTTATGTCACACAAGTGTGCCTACCCAACCCTTATACTACACCAAGAAATGTCATAAAGTACAGAAACTGCTGTCAAGGGAGGAAGCCAAAAGATGCAGAAGGGTGATTCTTTCTTGGACTTCAAGCGGCTTTACAGCTGAAGACTGGCACTGGGAGCTAGGTTTTCTTCAAATGTGTTAATCTACTGTTAAAAGCCATCAGTGTAAGCAACTATGTGTCTCATACGGGCAAATATACTGCATATTCTTCCATAAGGTTTGAGGGAAAGAATTAGTGGTGCCTGCTGTATAACATACCTGCCAAAGGATGATAGCACCAGCTCATCATGAATGTGACCTCAAGATGATCCAATAAGTGTAGAGTGAAGACCTAGCCTATACTTACTACATACACAGCCCAAGTGTCTGCTATGGCATCTCAAGGAGGAAAATGAGGCACAGCTCAAGTGTTGACTTTTGAAGGCTCCCTCCTATTCAAAGGTAGCAAGGGGGCAACCAGTCCAAAAGGACAGGAGTGGTTGAACAAGCAGTGAGCCAATCGAAATCATAATTGGGAATATATGGGCATGAATAAACACTTGAGATTGACCCATTTTGATTTTTAACTTTGGAGCCCGCACTCCTCTATTCAGCACTATAAGTTGTAGAGTTTGCTTGGCTACTAAGTCTTGATGTGGTGTAATGCGTAATAATGGATGATGTGAATATACTCATCTGCATGGTCATTGTTCCCGTTGGTACTTTACTTCCATGTTGCAAATAATCAGACCATTTCAATGGAAGAAGGCTGTAATACTGTAAATCGCCACTACAAGTGTGTCGGTGATACAGTGTGAGCAGCAAAGGAAAAGATGGAGAAGCAACGCTCGTATGAGCGCTGTGGCCTCTTCAAAACAGCTTAACAACAGGGGTTTCAGGAGTCGGACCCCGACTGATTAGATATTGATGGCCTATCCTGAGGATACAATCAGCCGATGATCGAGCATTTGCTCATTCATCGACTGATCGTGGCAATGTTTAACACAGGGCAATGATCGGGAACGAACGTTTGGTGAACTCTCATTTACCCGATAATTGGCCCGCGTAAAATGGCCTTAAGACTGACCAACAGGACAGTTCTCACACTAAGTATCCTAGTACAAACAATTTGCTTCGCCTTTTTCGAAAGGATGTAGCTATCGGGGGTGTAGAAAAGCAATTGCATTCAGGCCCTGGTGCCTAAGGAGACTCAATGGTCCCTTTGCTACATGAGAAGACACCAGCATTGTAATTGGCTTCAATTTATACCTCTGCTTTTTAGGTTTTATCATGGTAGAAATCATATCATTTGCATTTCCAAAACAAATCATAAAATCTTGATAAAATAAATTGTCCATGAAAAAATTATTTCCATAGCCCCGTTCAAAAACATCAACATAAATTCCTTCCCTTAATGTTGTCTGCAAACATGTTGTGTTGCAGACAGCATGACCACTCTCCGCTACTTGAGACAGGAGCCACGATGGTGACAGAAGTCAGATCCAGACGCTCAGTACCCTGTCAACAAGCACGACAAAACGAATACAGTGTCAAGGGGCCACCGAGGCTGCCGTTAAAATTCATTATCATGCCTAGATTGAAGCCCTAAACTGAAATTTCTGACAAGGCCGAAATCAGCAAATGAAAATACGCATGACAAAAATATGGCTAGACAGGTCATTTTTCAGGCACGGTGAAGCATTTGTGTGACCGCAGAGGTTAAAATTGTTTAAGCGATTGTAAAAATAATTATGTTGACGGCCCCTTTATCCTTTTGCTATTATCATTACCGTTACAGTGAACTTCTGCCCTGGGAATATTTTAGTTATCATTTTCCGCAACAAATTTATAATTACTTCTGCCTACATCTCCATAAATTATTACTGTAAATTATTTGCACAGTCCTACAGGGGGGTGGCCATTTTAATGGAGTGGAGGCCTCATGAGAACAAGTGAATCTCTTCTAAAAAATATTATGGACCCAATGAATGTTTATTTATTGTCCAATCATGTCACTATTGCTCATCATTTGATAAAAATTTAAAGATGGGTATTTTTGTACTTTTTTATATTCTTTCTTCAAAGACTACCCCTGAGCTAGATCAGATTTTTTGATACATTTTCAATTCTCTTATATCCTTCGTATATTAGCCCTCTTCTTTGAGAGGTTGTCTAGTGGTCAACATAGAAGGGAAAGGCCTATAACCAAGATCAAAATGGGCCCCCATGAGGGTGTTAGATTTTGTCACCCTAAAAGGGCCTGGTGGCAAAACCTTCCCTGATTCGTAAACCAATTACCCATTACCCTTTTTTTTTTCTAAAAATGCAGTTCCTCTGGGGAGGGCAGACCTAGACAGGTTTTTTAGCCACCCAATAAGAAAATGGATAGGATCAACCTGGGACTTCTCTTGCCAAGGGCCCCATAGCAGCTCTTGTCCCAACAAGGATTTACTGAAATTTGATAATGTTAGAATTATTATGGAAGTGAGCTACATATGTTGACAATAGAGATGGGTGAATCAGCGAATATTTGCTTCATCTGCATTTCGCCAATGGCTGAATCTCCTGCTGCAGAGCCATGTTTCCAAGACAGCTGGAGCCTGATATAGGGGCATATGTCCGCCTCCATTGTAATATGCAGGAAACATAGCTCCGTATTCAAATTTTCTTGCTGGGTGCCTGGTTTGAAATTACTGTTTGATCTGATAAATGACAGGGAAGGCATTAGCTCTTAAGGAGTCCATGTTCATTACTACAGCAGCTCATTTGGCAAACGGTGGTCAGACAGAATCCTCTCAGCTGTAATTTAAACAGTGTTGTATTTAAGTAGTGAATTGGGTTTGTGTCATTATTGCAAATATAATAACACAGTTGTGCCCATAGTCGCTGATCGCCGGCACGTGCTACTTACCGGCAGCCGTGACCGCAGGACACTCTCAACTTGCCAGCACACGCGGCTGCAGCTCGCCACTTATTCCTGTAGGGTGCACCAGTGTAATTTTCCCTAACCAATCCCTATGCACCCTGGACTTTAAAAAAGACTCTGCCCTCTTCCGCCTTGCCTGAGCGTTGTTGTGTCTGGCCATGTTCTTTATTGCAAATGGTCCCTTAATTGTATCCTGTATCCTGTGTTCCCGTATCCTGCATCCCGTATTCAGTACTTGTGTTTGTTCCAGTGCGAAGTCTAGTGTCGGAGTAGAGTTCATCATCTGTGCCAAGTGACATCTGTGCCAAGTGTCATCTGTGCCAAGTGTCTGCCACACCAAGTGTCTGCCACGCCAAGTGTCTGCCAAATCTTCTATCCAGGTACTCTTGTGCTAAAGACTATCACTGACTGCAGTTTGACCAGCTGCTATTCCGCTACTGCAGAGCGGCCTAGTGGGTCCACGTAACTCAGAACCGTGACAAACACGTATTGCACTGAACAGCGTCGGACTGGGGCTCCATGGGCCCACCAGTAGAGATGATTCTGAGGGCCCTCCATCTATAAAGAACATGTACATGTCCACTTTTCATTTCAGCATAGTCCTTGTTATTATCATTGTACACACAGGAGATCCATAAGGTCTAATAGGTAATTTGTGAATCATCCCAGAAGAAATAAATCCTAGTGGTAAGTGATTGTCTCCAAAGAGCTCCAAATGGTGCTGTCTCCTTCTGGACCTCTAAGGCCCATTATTGTGTTAGAGCTTGGGCCCACCATTATTTTAGGACCCTACATTATTTCAGACCACTGCTTCACTGGGTCCTAAATCTGTACAGCGGCATGAAGTTGTGTGTGGATCCAGTGCAAATCCATTAGATCTCGGCCGATTAATTTTTTCAAATTCCATCTACATTCTGCACCCGTGGAAAGTGCGCTGGTAGTGCCCCTAGCTATGTCCCTGACTTGAAGCTTCTGGACTCCTTGCAAAATCTGTTACAGTGCCCCCACCTGCCATCTAGCATTTATAATACTTAAGTTTGCTTATGTGGAAGTGGGTCCTTTGAGACCTTCGGGTACAAGGGCCCAGGTGCCCTTGCTACCTCTGCATCACTATAACTACACCCTGGCAGTCTTGCAACTATTGAGATTCTACAATACAGTTATGACTCTTTATGGAGACGGTTCATTTTGGACCTTCAGGACACAACAGTTTTTCTGAGCCATAACTTTTTTTTATCTTGTTCACCATGTGGTATAAACATAACATGCTCATTTTATTCTCTGGGTCGTTACACTTTTGGCAATTCTATGTGCCTGTGCCATCACAACGCTGTACATGTACTGCCCTGTGCGGGCACTACCTCCTACCTGTGCCAAGCAAGTACGCTGCAATGCGGACATGGAATAAATAAATCTTTACCTCCTGGTTCCCTTCATTTTTGCCTGGGGATTGGCAAAGGGGTGGGATTTAACTAAAGGGGAGGGTATTGGATTGCTTGGTCTCCATTGAAGCTCCAGCCTCTTTTCCAATATTTTGGCACTGGAAGGAAGGAGCTGGAGACAATATAAGACACACATAGAAAATAAAACAGAATAGGATCCAGAAAGACAAAGATATTAAGAGGTTTTTTTTGTTTTGTTTTTGACTTTACTGTCTCTTTTATAGAAAAAAACAAACTATTTACTGCTGTATTGGCAGTATTTAATGATTTGGTGAGAGACCAAAAATAAATGACTCTGGACTCTCAACGCATTGACTAATGTATACTTCAAGCATTTCATTGTCAAGTGGCTTTGTGGTCAAGAGCAACGATTCTGGCTAATGAAATAACTTTTCTCTGCCCTTTCCCATTATACTTCACACTCCGAACCTTCCTTTAGAAACTGGCAATAAATCAATCTATCAATTATAGATTCCCACAAGCACTTACACTGCATTGCTGGCTATGGCTTACATCACTAAAGAATAACAGAGCTGATATATACAAACATTGCAATTTAGTCCCAAAACTGACATCTCAGGGAGAGCTAAAGGGGATGTATGAGGTTAAAAAAAATGCTTCTAGAAAGAGCACTATTCTTGGCCAATTGGTTGTGTCTGGCATTGCACTTCATTCCTATTCACTTCATTGAATCTGAGCTGCAATAACAAGGACAACAAATCAGGCCTCCCAACCAGCCCGGATCCAGTGGGACAGTCCCGAATTCTGGGGGAAGTACCGATATCTTGGCCGGTCCACGTCATGTCCTGGCTACAACTTTATCTGCAACCTCAAGAGGCAGATGCACTTGAATCCAATAGTGGAGCAGGGAGCTATTGGCTCCCTGCTCCACCATTTACTATGTAATGCCAGCCATAAAAAAAACTTTGCACAGACAGGTGTTTTGCAGTGAAGTTATCGCCCCTGTCTGCACAGAGCCACACAGTGCATAGACCGGAGGAGACCTGATGAGAGATCTTCCCCACTCGTCGTGGGAATGGGGCTAGGTGATTATTAATTTTATTATTTTTATTAGGCACTATGAGGCATTATACTGTAGAGGGGCACTATGGTGGCATTATACTTTGCGGAGGCACTATGGGGGCAATATACCTTATGGGGGCTACTATGGGGTCCTTATACTGTGTGGGGCACTACTCTGGGGGCATTATACTGTGGGGAGGCATTATAGGGGTATTATACCGTGTGTGTGGGGAAGCACTAAGGGGGCATTATATCATATTGGGGAATTATGGGGACATTATACTGTGTGGGGGGACTATGGGGACATTATACTGTGGGCAGGCACAATGGACCATTATACTGCGTGCTGGGGCCCCTAATAGGGTATTATACTGTGTGTGTGGGGAATATGAGACATTATACTGTGTGTGGAGCCACTATAAAGCATTATACTATGTGTGGCACTATGGGGGCATTATATTATGTGGTGGCCGACTATGAGAGCATTACACTATGAGGGCATGATACTCTGTGGGGGGTAGATCTATAGGGGCATTAAACTATGGGGATGCACTATGGGTGTATTATACTGTGTGGGGAGTCACTATAGGTGGTTCATTATGCTGTGGGGTGGACAGTATAATGCCCCCATATTACCCTCCACACGGCATATTGTCCCATATTGCCCTGACACAGTATCATGCTCCCCATAGTGGCCCAGCATAAAGTATAATGCCCCCATAGTGCCTCCCAACACACAATATAATGTCCTCATAGTTCCACTGTGTGTGGGGAGTTACTATAGGGCATTATACAGTGTGCGGGCCACTATTGGGGAATTATACTTCGTGGGGGACACTATTGAAGCATTATACTGAGTGGGGAGGAATTATGGTAGCATGATACTGTGTGGGAGGCACTATGGGGGCATTATACTGTGTGTGTGGCAATATGGAACATATTGCGTGGGGGGCACTATGGGGGCAATATACTGTGTATGTGGTGGCACTATGGTAGCATGATTCTGTGTGTGTGCACTATGGGGGCATTATACTGTGTGGGGAGGCACTATGGTAGCATGATACTGTGTGGGGGGCACTATGGGGGAATTATACTGTGTGTTGGGCAATATGGAACATACTGTGAGGGGGGCACTATGGGGACATTATACTGTGTTTGGGGAGGCACTATGGTAGCATGATACTGTGTGGGGGCATTATGGCTGTATCATACTGTGTGGTCTTAACTGGGTGTGTATGGGTGGGGATTGGGCGGGGTTAGAGGCGTGGCTTTTCTAAAAGAAATCAGCCATGTTTTTTTAACCTCATGCAACCCCTTTAATTAAAAATAATCCAGTGAAAGTCAAGTTTAATGAGAGGTTTCTAATGAGTATATGTGCTCAGTGTTTTACCTAGGTGAAATATGTCTTAGCTCAGAAATAAGTAATCAGATAAGGGGGTGTTAATGGAACACATCGGAGAAGGGACTTGTTAATTAAGCAACCCAGATGCAGTCGCAGCGTTCAAGTACACAGACTCGGCATCCAGTGGCTGACTTGTTTCATTAAAAGTGTAAGTACATCTCTGTGTGGCAGATACATGTCTGGCACATATTACTCCAGATTTATCAATGTCCGCTGAAACTCAGCAAACAAAGAAAATATCTTCAGATTTCGAATCTGGTATGAAATGGAAATGTCTACAGATTATTCTATTTGACTCAAAAATAATTTTAGAAATAAACCCAAAAA
This sequence comes from Rhinoderma darwinii, assembly GCF_050947455.1. Lineage (NCBI taxonomy): Eukaryota > Metazoa > Chordata > Amphibia > Anura > Rhinodermatidae > Rhinoderma > Rhinoderma darwinii. The sequence continues at coordinate 613,880,835 of NC_134687.1, forward strand.
GCTGCTATGCATGGGGTTGGTTGATTCTGTTTTGATGGAATATCTGGTGGGGTTTCCCACTAGAGACATGTATGGCATAGATATATCATGCCCACTTGGCTTCCAAAGACTTGGAATGGAGAGTGACCAAACACGTGTAGGCACCTCATCACCTGAAATAGGTGACCCTCTTCTCAGTATCGGTAGGAGTATGACTGATCAGACATTTTTAGCACATCAATATCATACTTATATATCATCAATATAATGCGCAATTATCTGCTTCCATATCTTCCATGGACATCAATGGAGAATGGCCAGTTCTCTGCTAGAATTGGGGGACAGGGCACCTCTATTGTCAGGAGTCTGACTGATTCATGGCATATATTATCAACATGCGATAAGGCATTATGCATATAGCAAAAAGTTGTGCACAGAGTCTCCTTGAGGGCACAAAGATCCATAGTACATAATGTGCCGCCATATCGTGCCCCCTTACAGCACTGTATTACCAATGTATTATCCCCCAAAAGCAGGAATTTTATCTTTATCTTTAATCAGGTATTTTATCCTTCAAATTTTATATCAACCCAAGACAAAAAAACAATAACCTGCGTGTGAGATTGGAGGCATACGGCATACTGTATGGACTTGTAAACTTTTATGGGTACCATATTACAGTTCCATTTAGTTCTAAAAATGTATACAGGGCTTCTTTCATAAAACAGGACACTTCCCTCTATTATATCTATAGGCCATAGTAAACATAGTAAACATTTTTCATTTAAAAATACCACTAGGGGGCGTTTATTCATTGTTATCTTTGACATTGAACAATTACAACTATTTATATTCCCTCAACGAGCCTTGAAAATGTGTTTCCACATTTACACTTGGCTGTCAAGGCCAAGAAATACACTGTACTTTCGTTTTCTACATTAAATGTTAAAAACAATCTTCATAATTACCTCTCATAAAACTTAATCGCAACTTTGAATTCAACATTTTTTTTAACTTCGTACTTGGTATTTGTAAGATGTCCAAAGACTATAAACAGTTGTTAACAGGTTTTCAAATAAACCATCGTTAAAAAACCATAATGGTTATTGCATCTGCGTATACTATGCTCATAAATGAATGGCGGTAAATATTGTACCTAATTAACCCTATAGTAGCTGTGCATGCTAATTCTAAAAAATCATAACCCATTAAAAATACACTGGATTATTAAACATCCTACATATCCATCACCACCTTTCCAAGTCACTAGCTCTGATTCCTTGCCGAAATAGACCTTTCCTTTTCTATAATAGGCATTTGAGAAGATCCAAGACCTAAACTGGTGTCATCCTATGGCCCATTTGGTTGGAAGTGCCACTAATAAACACTTGGTGAAGATACTTCTAGTAAATTATATTTGGGCTGAAGACCACACAAAGGTTACAGTGAGATCAACTAATTAGGCAAACAAGGGGGCAGAACTAGCATTTGCATGGGAGCCCTAGTGGCTAAGAGGGGCACAAATGCCCCTGTGCCACATAAGACCTAGTATTATACATGGCACATGGTAGGTGGGGACCATGTGACAGATTTTGCATCGGGGCCCAGGATTTTTAAATTACACCTCTGCTTCTCACCTTATTACCATTGACTTAAATCTTCACTGGAACAACTGATTTTTAAGGAGAATTGCCAGAAGATCTATATTAAAAGACCTGTCCAGTTTAGATAATCCCTTTCTTCTTAGAAAGTGCCCCGGAAAATAAGCTGATCACAGAAAGTCCTGCTGCTGGGATCCCCAGTGATCAGCTGTGATCTGTGAGAGAACCTGTTAGCAAGTGTTCAATTGCACTGCAGTGCCCCCACAGGGGAAATGAAGCATTACACAGTTCCAATTGAAATCAATGGGCTCTCTGTGTAATGCATAAGCATGACAGAGTGAGAGACACTATTTGTAGTCACTCTCTGTTCAGGTCTTACAGATGAGTGTCCCAAATGAGGGACCCCTCTTCTATAACTGAGAGGTTAAAGAAAAAGTTAACATTTTTGCAATGGTTGCAAAGTCACACGCAATTTTTTTTCCTGTAGGGACACTTCACGTCACAAGTCATGACTCATAGAAGGAAGCATTTCTTTGCTTATGTTCCCATGATAATACTTCCTGATCAGGCAGCTTAGTGTTATCATATGGTCAATGGAAGTCATCAAATTTAATTAAAGTCCAATTTTTAGATCTGATAAGAGATCTAATATTTGACACAATTGCAACACACCAAAGAGGCTTTAATGTAGATTGCCTGGCCGTTTTCCTTTTAGTTTACTAAAATTCTGACAAGCTGGGAAACAATGAAGCAGGAAAACTGACTGGTCAAAAACTAGAACGCCTGAATTTTTGGTCAAAATGAGCTGATCTAGTCTATTTATCAGATTTAGACAGATGGATCATACCAATTTAGCACAGGCTAGGGCCTTTCTAGAAATTCTTATTCCACATTTTCCGAATAAGCTACAGATATAGCAGAGCTGAGTTTACCATTGGATTACATGTGTGTTACTTTAAGGGTATATTCACACTTGGCAAATTAGGATTTTCCGCAACGTATTTCAATGGCTGTTCTTTTGTTGCAGGTTTTCCCTATTTAATTCAATTGGAAAACCCGCAACTAAACTGCAGCGATTCCGCGACAAACAGCAAATGTTGCAATTTTTGCAGCAGAAAAGCTTTTTTTTGTTTGAATTTATTTAAAAAGCCTATACTTACCCCCAGGCTTTGTCATAGCGACGCATCCCTCTGTTCTCCATGTAGCCCAGCCTCCTGGAATGACGTTTCATCCCATGTGACTGCTGCAGCCAATCACAAGCTGCAGTGGTCACATGGGATACAGTCTGGTTACAGGAGGCCGGGCTGCACGGAGAACAGAGGGATGCATCACTGTGGCAACGCCCGTGTTGGCTTCTTTTTTTCCAACTTTGCTTTCTGCAGCAGAGATTCGCCCGAAGGTCCACACCACAATTTGGTGGGGTCTTTCGGCTGGTAATTCACTGCGGGGTTTTAGGTTGTATACGCTACCTACATTTATGCAGTGTATGCGCCCTGTCTGCACTTACCCTAAGGATATGTTCACACAGCAAACGATAAACGGCCTCTGATTTTCAGCCGTTTTTTATGCATCAAGCGTTTTTTGATGAGTTTTTTACGGCCATTTTTTTAGCTATTTTTCTATTGCTAAAAATGAAAAACAGCTCCAAAAACGGCTCAAGAAATGACATGTACTTCTTTTTTACAGGACATTTTTTTTACCCGCCATTTTCTTAAACGGTCAGGTTAAAAAACACCCCGTGGGAAAGAAATGCTGTTTTTCTCATTGAAATCAATGGGTAGATGTTTGGAGGCGTTCAGCCCCTGTACTTTTAGCAGTATTTCAGGGCGTTTACGCCCAGAAAAAAAGGGCTCAAAATAAGCCATGTAAACATACCTTAAGATTGCAAGTATACTTACTAAGTTAAGATAATGTCCAAAAATTTACCCTAAAGAGTTCCATGACCAATTCAGCTCTACTACACCTGTAACTTGCTTTGTACTTACATATATACACTACCGTTCAAAAGTTTAGGGTCACTTAGAAATTTTTGAAAGAAAGTTTTTTTCAATGAAGATAACATTAAATTAATCGGAAATACACTCTATACATTGTTAATGTGCTAAATGACTATTCTAGCTGCAAACGTCTGGTTTTTAATGCAATATCTACATAGGTGTATAGAGGCCCATTTCCAGCAACCATCACTCCAGTGTTCTAATGGTACATTGTGTTTGCTAACTGTGTTAGAAGGCTAATGGATGATTAGAAAACACTTGAAAACCCTTGTGCAATTATGTTAGCACCGCTGTAAACAGTTTTTCTGTTTAGAGGAGCTATAAAACTGACCTTCCTTTGAGCTAGTTGAGAATCTGGAGCATTATATTTGTGGGTTCAATTAAACTCTCAAAATGCCTAGAAAAAGAGAGCTTTCATGTGAAACTCGACAGTCTATTCTTGTTCTTAGAAATGAAGCCTATTCCATGCGAGAAATTGCCAAGAAACTGAAGATTTCCTACAACGGTGTGTACTACTCCCTTCAGAGGACAGCACAAATAGGCTCTAACCAGAGTAGAGTGAGAAGGGGGAGGCCCCGCTGCACAACTGAGCAACAAGACAAGTACATTAGAGTCTCTAGTTTGAGAAATAGACGCCTCACAGGTCCTCAACTGGCAGCTTCATTAAATAGTACCCGCAAAACGCCAATGTCAACGTCTACAGTGAAGAGGCGACTCCGGGATGCTGGCCTTCAGGGCAGAGTGGCAAAGAAAAAGCCATATCTGAGACTGGCTAATAAGAGGAAAAGATTAATATGGGCAAAAGCACACAGACATTGGACAGAGGAAGATTGGAAAAAAGTGTTATGGACAGACGAATCGAAGTTTAAGGTGTTTGGATCACACAGAAGAACATTTGTGAGACGCAGAACAACTGAAAAGATGCTGGAAGAGTGCCTGACGCCATCTGTCAAGCATGGTGGAGGTAATGTGATGGTCTGGGGTTGCTTTGGTGCTGGTAAAGTGGGAGATTTGTACAAGGTAAAAGGGATTTTGAATAAGGAAGGCTATCACTCCATTTTGCAACGCCATGCCATACCCTGTGGACAGCGCTTGATTGGAGCCAATTTCATCCTACAACAGGACAATGACCCAAAGAACACCTCCAAATTATGCAAGAACTATTTAGGGAAGAAGCCGGCAGCTGGTATTCTATCTGTAATGGAGTGGCCAGCGCAGTCACCAGATCTCAACCCCATAGAGCTGTTGTGGGAGCAGCTTGACCGTATGGTACGCAAGAAGTGCCCATCAAGCCAATCCAACTTGTGGGAGGGGCTTCTGGAAGCATGGGGTGAAATTTCTCCCGATTACCTCAGCAAATTAACAGCTAGAATGCCAAAGGTCTGCAATGCTGTAATTGCTGCAAATGGAGCATTCTTTGACGAAAGCAAAGTTTGAAGGAGAAAATTATTATTTCAAATAAAAATCATTATTTCTAACCTTGTCAATGTCTTGACTATATTTTCTAGTCATTTTGCAACTCATTTGATAAATATAAGTGTGAGTTTTCATGGAAAACATAAAATTGTCTGGGTGACCCCAAACTTTTGAACGGTAGTGTATATATATATAGTTGAGTTTGTTTATGAGATCTTGTATAAATACCGACATTCTGTTACTGAATGGAAGTAGTACAGGGAATCTCATCATTGTCTACGCATTGTTTGCCATATTTCTGAGTGTATATGAAGCAAATCCATGTTATTTGACTCAGGCATAAATCCCTCCCAAGTCCTTACAAATGCACTGGTGGAGAAAATAAGCCCAGCAAGGCCACAGCGGGACTTGTAAAGCAAAGACGCCACAGCAGCTGCAGAATCTCTTAGTAAACACATTTGTCAATCACTGTCCAGTGGGCAGAATAATGACTTACAGCCTGGCTCACCACGAGGCACCAAAAGAGCAGAGCGTCTTTTCATCATTAGCCTTTATGGCGACCTTCTAAGGTTGTCTTGTCAACCCCCCTGCTGGGTGCATCTGCCCCCTCCCTGACAGACAAACTAGTCTTCAAAGTTCATGCACTGCAGATGTTGCGGAGCTGAGTTTATTATTTGACCCAACTCATTATATGTCTTTTTTACCACAGCATTGCCGGTACAATGTACAGTCATCCGTATTTTAAAAGGGTGTGGCCCTAAAACAGTTTGCTGACAATTTCAGCTCTGCTACATCAGTATTTTACTTGTACAAAAAATAATTTGTTAATGGGGTTGTCCAGGCACAAATATATGATCAGTGGGGGTTCGACACCCCGACCCCGCACCGATCAGCTGCTCCAGCTGCCTTCAGGTACCGGATGTTATGCAGGGTATGCAGCATTCTGAGCCGGAAACAGATGGCTCCGACCTCTGCATAGCGGCCGTGCCGCAGAACAGTAACTCTGTCCCTATTCGCTTGAATAGGAGCAGAGCTGCAGTACTGCAGCTCGGCCACTTTTCCGTGACTGGAGCCATCTGCTTCTAGCATGGACATCCGGTGTCCGGAGGCAGCCGGAGCAGCTGATTGGTATGGAGTCCGGGTGTCGGACCCCCACCATTTATATACTGATGACCTGATCAGTTGTTCCTGCCTGGATAACGCCTTTAACTGCCCATTGTAACTCGGTAATAGGGCACCATTTTATCAACAAGCCTTACTAAGCAAGATGCACAAGATTCTTGCACAAATTTTGCCCAAAAAAGTACATGCTGTGCGACAAATTTATCATGGCTTTTAGACACTTTTTGCACCTTAGTTGACAGTTTGAAGTGTCTAGAAAAAGGGGCATGACTAAGAAGAGTCGTAAAATGCGCAAGATATATTAATATAATTTTTTGGTGAAAAATGTTGATATATAGTACGCCAGTCAAGATGCAAAAATGTATTCTAGTCTTATGGGCTAGGTCTGAACTCATGCCAAAAGAGCATCCTTTGAGCATACGTATGGCCGGTACGCGTTAGTATAGTTTTTTTTTTAATATTGAATAAAAGTGGATCCTCTACTGCGCAGTATATATTTTTAAACAATGGAAGTCAATGGCAGATGTATAGAACTGTATGACATATAATTGCATACGTTTCGGCTATACATCTGACATATACAGGGGCGTAACTAGGAAAGACTGGGCCCCATAGCAAACTTTTGACTGGGGCCCCCTCCCCTGGGTGTCACACAACCCCCCCTTGTAGATAGTGCCTTTTTTACAGCCCCCCTGTAGATAACGCCATACAGCCCCCCCTGTAGATAACGCCATACAGCCCCCTCTGTAGATAACGCCATACAGCCCCCTTGTAGATAACGCCATACAGCCCCCCTGTAGATAACTCCATACAGCCCCCTCTGTAGAGAACTCCATACAGCCCCCTCTGTAGATAGCGCCATACAGCCCCCTCTGTAGATAACGCCATACAGCCCCCCCTGTAGATAACGCCATACAGCCCCCCGTAGATAATGCCATACAGCCCCCTGTAGATAACGCCATACAGCCCCCTGTAGATAACGCCATACAGCCCCCTGTAGATAACGCCATACAGCCCCCTGTAGAGAACTCCATACAGCCCCCTGTGTAGAGAACTCCATACAGCCCACTCTGTAGATAGCGCCATACAGCCCCCCGTAGATAACGCCATACAGCCCCCTCTGTAGATAACGCCATACAGCCCCCTCTGTAGATAACGCCATACAGCCCTCCTCTGTAGATAACGCCATACAGCCCCCTCTGTAGATAACGCCATACAGCCCCCTCTGTAGATAACGCCATACAGCCCCCTCTGTAGAGAACTCCATACAGCCCCCTCTGTAGAGAACTCCATACAGCCCCCTCTGTAGATAGCGCCATACAGCCCCCTCTGTAGATAGCACCATACAGCCCCCTCTGTAGATAACGCCATACAGCCCCCTCTGTAGAGAACTCAATACAGCCCCCTCTGTAGAGAACTCAATACAGCCCCCTCTGTAGAGAACTCAATACAGCCCCCTCTGTAGCTGGCGCCATACAGCCCCCTCTGTAGATAGCGCCATACAGCCCCCTCTGTAGATAGCGCCATACAGCCCCCTCTGTAGATCACGCCATACAGCCCCCTCTGTAGATAACGCCATACAGCCCCCTCTGTAGATAACGCCATACAGCCCCCTCTGTAGATAACGCCATACAGCCCCCTCTGTAGATAACGCCATACAGCCCCCTCTGTAGATAACGCCATACAGACCCTCTGCTACAGACGGCTGCTGCCGCAGTAGTTACGCCACTGGACATATGCACCGGGCGTACACACCCAATGGGATATGAACAGATCCTCGCTGCTGATTGGATGAATAGCTTGCTCTAAAATAGCAATAGCATCATTACAGTCAAAAAATGCAAAAAAAAACAAAGCAAAACAACAATCTGACTTTTTTCTATCAATGTATAATCGTTAAGGGCTTTAGAGTGAGTGCAGATTTTGCCGCAGATTTTGGGTTGATATAGGATAAAGTCTACAATCTGAAAATATAGTTAAAAATATTTTTTGTACTGGTGTTTTTTTTTCCGGAAGGAGTAAATTCCCAATTTTTTTTTTAAAAATAAATAAATAAAAATAAATATTAACACATTAAAATAAAACAAAATATTCTCCCTCCCCTGACCGCCAGGTTCTAATTTAGAGCCAAAATAGCGCCTACGGGTATGACCGTATCGTGGTGGATTAAGTGTACACAGTTACAATGTGACTTCTGCACTTTGATATTTTAACACATCCAACTATTAGCTTGAGCACACGTTCCCGGATCTTCTATAGAAGTATTTGTTTTGATTGCTCCATTTTGCTGTCTGCTTCACTGACTCCTTATTAAAGCCCGACCTAAGCAAACCCAAAATGGAAATAAGAAGATCTATGAATGGAGCAACTTCAGCCACTAGACCCTTTAACAGATGCTACTTTTAGCCAACATAATAAGCATCAAAGCATCCGTAGGTGGCTATTGTCATGCAAAGTTCCCCGGAGACTGATCTAAAAACTGAGGATTGAGAAAGGCCATGCTGAGTCCATTGTGTCTTAACAACTGTGCCAAGGAGCCTTCTGTGTCAAAAAATAAATAAATGGAAAACCAGTGACGCACCTGGAGTATTGAATTACTAAGGGTAAGAAATAGTAGGACGAGAATTAGGTGGGCCTAGCGGGAAAAAAAACAACATGAAATTCAGCGACAGATGTCTATTCCCAGCCTGGGAGGACATAATCTAGGCAGAAATTACAAAGGGGCCGCCAAGTTCTAACTTGAAGATATTTCATACCTCCCTGCAGAGTATGAAATCCCCAATAAATTATTTCACTGACTGCTGTGATTTCAAATTCTTCCTACCCCAAGGGCATAATAAGCAAAAGAGAAAAAGATCAAGTGGGCATTATGGTTAAGAAAACAAGCGTAAAAGATATATAGAAAGCCAATAGTGGTGGCGTCCGGAAGAATAAATGAACCATATAGGAAACATAATAGAGGTAAGGAGGTCAAATGAAATAAAAGCAATGTATTCTCATGCTATCCGAAAGTGTGATGATCCTCGGAAGTCACCAACACTGAGTCCACGGGGCGAGCGTACCGTAGCATTTGACCATAAATAATGGCGGTGAATTCAGTAGATCGACTTTACATACTGTGGATGTAATTATTATCCATCAACAAAATTTTTATTTTTTATTTTTAGTATAACTATTGTATTATATTACTGGAATCTGATCACTATTAGTACGTTGATGCTATCCGCAGTACTTTCTTTTGGCACCATCCCATATGGTGTACTGTCATGTAGTGTACAAAGAACCAACCATACAGTATTGTGCCCAAATAATAGTACCATACAGTTGCCTAAATACCAATGCTATAGAGTGCCGCCCCCACCATACACTGCAAAAATAATATACTGTACAGTGACTAAGTAGCAGAAGTTTAAGATATACTGGCATACAGTGCTAAAATACCAACATACAGCGACCAATAAACAGCTCCATACATTATATAATCTAATAGCAGCGTCTTCCTAAAACGACTATGCAATTAGTATTAAGATTGATGGTGGTTGCAAGCCTCGAGTTCCCAGCCATTTTGGTGCCCCCTTTTAAAGGGGCAGCTGATGTGCCAAGGGTGACTGCACAGGTCGCACGCCCATAAGACTGTCCCTAAGTACAAATATCAGTGATTGTTGTGCTGTTGACTACTCTGGAGTTTCCCGGTTAATTACTTATCCCATTTATCCTTGAGAATATGACAAAATATATCTCTGGGATATGAGTAAACTTGAGTTCAAGGTCTTTGTGGCTGCTATGTGTTCAATTCTCCATCTGGACAGGTCTGGAAAAGGCTAATGTATTTAATCTCTGAGTTAATTGAAGACAATAAATATTGTTTTTTTTTTAATTGGATGGAGTGATTTATATTTTTATTCTCTTTTATATTCTCCATTGTGTGCTTTTGTTTGGAGCAGTACAGAAAAAAATGGGAATAATGGTAAGAGTGAAATAAAAAAATATAAAAACTGTACAATAAAAAAAAAAGTAAGGCAACTGGGGGTGCTGTTGTATTAGATTCAGCAGAAATATTAGCTGTCTGCAGTGGCCAAAAGTGGTACTGCATGTTAGAGAAGTTACTAAATTACAATAAGATTTGAACAAAGGCGTTATTAAAATGGTAATAATATCTTTAACATGAATATACGTAATAAAAGCAGCAGTTGCTAATAAACAATGGGCTAAAATGCATTACATGGCGGGGAGGTTAAGGGAAAAGTTTCTAGTACTCTGAACGCCCCTTGCCCCCCTTGAAATTTGCATTATCATTAACCACCAAAATAATTAGGTGTTAATCTCTAACCCACCCTAGACTACCAGGGATATTAGATAATAACTTGTAGTCACCTTAGAAAATACAAATATTACCAGTAATGCAGTCACTAACCCCAAAACCACCATATGTAAAAATGGGATGTAGACAATGGAAAATTTTGAAAAAGTGACTGTAATAGAACAGCATTTGTCTTCTCCACTGTGGGCATCAACAAATTGAGATCTCCTCATCCCCTGCGTCTGCCCTAAAGCCCGTAGTTTACATCTGGTTTTGTCTATCTTCTGACATGTCATGGAGATAAAACACGAGATAGTCTTGGTGGGGAACCCAACTGATTAATAGAATTACGGGGCCAATAGTGGTTTCCTGAGCATCGCACTCCTTAATTTTCTAGTATCTGAAGCTATGTTGACAGCAGTTCCATTGAGTTCCATCAATTCCTTTGCAGCACCACCACAGGAGAAAGTAATCATTACACAGTTACATTTTAAATCAATGTATTGTCTGTGTGATGCAGGACAGGACAGGTCCTCCAGAGTGAGAGACACTCTTTGTACCCACTCCCAGTTCTGGCTGATAGATGAGGGTCTTAAATATGGGACCCCCTCTATTAAATCAGATTTCCCAAAAAGGGTACTTAAATATTGGTTTTCCAATTCAGACAACTCCTTTAAGCTTCTCGTACCACTTCTGTACATATAGCCAGACTCACTAATATAGTGATTACCAGGGGCGGACACATACTACTGAGCACCCCTGTGAAAAAGTCCCTGTTCTAAAGTGCAGTAAAGGGATTGATGGTTATATCCCTGGTGGTCTAGGGTAGTGAAAGGATTGATGGTCACATCTCTGGTGGTCTATGGAGTAAAATGATTGGTGGTCACATTCCTGGTGGTCTAGGGTAGTGAAAGGATTGATAGTCACATCTCGGGTGGTCTAGGGTAGTGAAAGGATTGAAGATCACATCTTTGGTGGTCTAGAGTAGTAAAAGTATTAATGGTCACATCCGTGGTGGTCTAGGGTAGTGAAAGGATTGATGTTCACATCCCTGATTGTCTAGGGAGTGAAAGGATTGATGGTCACATCCCTGGGGGTCTAGGTCAGTGAAGGGATTGATGGTCACATCCCTGGTGGTCTAGGGCAGTGAAAAAAAAATATGGTCACATCCCTGGTGGTCTAGGGCAGTGAAGGGATTAATGGTCACATCCCTGATCGTCTAGAGCAGTAAAGGGATTGATGGTCACATCCCTGATCGTCTAGGGTAGTGAAAGGATTGATGGTCACATTCCTGGTGGTCTAGATTAGTGTAGTGAAAGAGCTTAACTCCCTGTACTGGACTGCAAGACTCCTTTCTCCTGTTCCTCCATCAATGGCTGTAGACTGCTCAGAGACACATATACCATCAGCCAATCACCTTGAGGCCAGAGTGGGCCCTTGCCGCCTTCTGGGCCCCTGTGCAGCTGAATAGGCTGCACTGGCTATATGACCACTGGTGCTTACGTAAAAAGTACATTGTATCTAAGCAACATGAAGGGTCACAGCCTGAAGAATACTAGGAGTTATAATACACTGGGCCCCAATGCAAATCTGTAACAGGTCCCTTCAACACACCAGGTGACATTTATCATAATACTAGTGACTTCTCAAGTAGCAGAGGCACCTTTGGGCCCCTTTAGTACCTTGTCCTGATAGTGGCTGCTACCTCCGAACCCCCTACAGCTGCTATATGCCCCTGACTAAAGGGGTAATGAGAAAGTTACTGCAGGCGTCACATATTACATACTAATGGAGATGATTTCCCCAGCTCGGCTGTGCAATTACCTAATATAAAGGAAAATAAAATACTTTCCACAGCAAGCATAAATGTAATAAAATATCAGATGGGCTGCAGGTTTTGTACTTTTACATCCATTTTACAAGGACTACGGCAGAAATTTAGAAAATACATTGCAATTAACAGTTTATAAGAAGTTGCTATAGTTAGAAGAAGTCTTTTACAGAACAAAGCCGCTCTTGCAGCTGTACAATTCGTTTTCTGCATTCTTATTTAACTTCCCCTCGTAGAAGAGATGTATGTGCGATTGTATTCATTGTTCCCTGTGGTAACGCTCAGAGAAGGAAGAAAGAGCCATTAAATCCAGCTTATAAATTTACCAGGAATTACACTTGGAAAGAACTCTGGAGCAATAACTTATGTCAAATCGAGGTGCACGGTTGTAGATCTTGAGAGAAAATGTGGCAAGATTAGCAGAGATTGATGGAAAACTATAGGCCTCATGGACGCGACCATATTATGGCTCGGTACAAATTCCGAAATCCAAAAATTCATATGGAATCCGGTAGAAAAAAATGGTGCCATATTTCAACAGATGTCGTATTACGGAGATATTTTCACCCAGAAGCATCTACTAGGGTTTAATACCCCCTTAATACTCCCTTAATAACCCCCTAGTAGGGTGCCATGTCGAGGGACTTTATGGCGGCACACGGAGTGCTTATTAGTCTATAGTACAGACCCATAGGGGCTCTGTGTGCCACCATACCCTCTTTGAAGTTCATTTTGCTCATTTTTCTGCTTCTGATTCTGTAAAATGCAATGTTATATTGGAAAATATTATTATTAGATGTTGGATTAAAGAAATTTTATTGCATCAATACAGTCTACTATTTATTTCTGGCACAGGACTGCAAGTCTGGAATCTAAGGTCGCACATGAAAAACTTTAGAAGGGATAGCCTGTTATGAGATGCACTTCTTTTTTTTGGTGGTGGTGAATTGATCTTAAAAGTTCTATACCCGAGCAAGGAAACATTTATACTTGCTATCCATAGTGATTCTATGGTATTGTTTGCCTTACATGCATACCCGCTTGTGTTTTGTGTAGCATACTGTGATTTATAGGGTATGTGGCAATATTTATGCAGTGCCCGCCGGGGATAAATACAGTTTATACTTGCTATAGTTTTCTAGAACTCCCCAATAATCTAGAAGATTTGGTTACAATGGGTAGTCTCAATAGTTGTTCCAAAGAATTTTTATATCAGTGGGACATTTATAGGGGAAATTTAGGGAGCCCATAGGTAATTTACCACAGGGCCGCTATAGCTTTGGCTTCCCTACACCATGCCCTGCCCATGCTTAAAACACTGGGAAACACTAGGTGTTCGGATACATGTAGTGCCACAAAACATAAAAATACATTTTGAAGGTTGCAACAGCACCACAGACATTTGAGTTACTGCCCGGTGGGCTGTTAAAGGGTTTATGTGGAGAGCAAAAAGTATTAGCAGTGCCCCCCCCCCCCTGCAGTATGTAAGTACACTCGCTAACATACAGTACATTCCGGTTGCACAGTCTTCTTTGATGATGATACGACTCTTCGACATGTGACCAGTCCCACTGTACTTTATGTACAAGCAGTAGTACAGCTATTTCATAGAGTACAGCGGGATCGGTCACATGACGAAGAGTCGTGTCGTCATGAAGGAAGACTGTGCAACTGGACTTCTCGTCCCCCGCCAGCGCTATAAAAATCTATTAAAATCTCTACGGGGGACCGGAATGTATATTATCGAGTGTACTCACATATTGAATGGATTACACTGCTAATACTTTTCGGTCCTCACGTAACCCCCATAAGGTAGTATTGCTGACATTATGGCTGCCACAGAAGTAGTTCTGCCCCTTTTTATTCTTTGTTTTTGGGCCGTAATTGTGGTTGCCTATTGCATTACCATACTCTCATTCACTAGTAACATTTTATCTATGATTTCCATTTGAGCTACAAGTATAAGTTCCCTTCAATCCCCTATAGATGCCCCAGGTGTAAACTATGTTGACGTCACTGCTTATGGCAGAGGATTCCATAGGTTATTTTAGGTTTATCCTTACTCACAGGTTAAATATTCATACACTGGGGATCTAAGTACAAGCTTATGAAATCACATGAAGAAGTGTCATCAGCTACTTATGTATTCGTAGATTGTATATGACATTCATTATGCTCAATTTCACGCAGGAAGAAATCCAAAATATTTTTAGAAACATTCCTACCTTAAAAGAATTTTGACTAAATAAAGGGGAATCCTGGTGACTACAAAGAGTATCTCTCCCTCTAAGAGACCTGACATGTCCATACATTACACAAACAGTCCATAAATTTCAATGAGCTCAGTGTAATGCTTTATTTCTCCTGTGGTGGCGCTGTTGGGGAATTAAACACTTGCTGCTAGTTTCCCACACAAATTAAAGCTGGCAACTGGGGGTCTCAGCGACAGGATACCCTGTGATCAGCTTATTATCAGAGGACCGTTCTAACAAAATTTGTCTAAAGTGTAGAGCCCCAAAAATAAAACAAAAATCCCCAGTTTATATATGGACTTCATTTTTTTTTAATTTTTGGAAAACAAAAAGGCTGCCCTAACAGCTCCCATTGTTATTCCAAGACTTTTAAATCTAAATCTGTGCATAGAGAAAACAAAATATTTACAACATTTTCAGTTGTGTCCCCGAAACAGAAGGATTTTACCGCACTTAAGCCAATAGAGTCTGAAATATGTTAAGGCCTCATGCACACGACCGTAGCCATGTGCATGGCTGTGATTTCTGGGTCAACCAGCCACGGAGTGACAGCCGCGAGCCGCCCACAAATCGCGGGCCGTGCACATGGACGCGGCCATTATTTTCAATGGCTCCGGGGCCATGCACGGACCGTGAAAACGGTTGTGTGCATGGCCCCATAGGAATGAATGGGGCCGCAATTCTCCCGTGGATTTTCGCGGGAATTGCGGCCGCAAAAGCACGTTCGTGTGCATGGGGCCTAAGGCTGTGTTCACAATTGCGATGGAGGCTCCAAGTTCCGCAGCCTCATGGGTTAGTCGGGTGCCAGCGGTACCTCTTTTATGGCAATGTGTCATGGTTTTTGTTATAAACAGATGTGAACAAAGCCTAATACAGACCACCCTTTAAGTGAATTTTTGCTGATTCGCTTCATGTAAGGAGAAAAATGGATGCATAACTAGTCAAATTTGCCATTTAGGAGTATAGGAAAGCAGGGTAACCACTGGTACCGCATATAACGAAAAAAAAAAGCATAAGTAAGAAATAGCTGGATAAAATATTTAACAACTTGAGAGGGGAAAGATGACTCCCGCGGCAATTGTCAGGATCAGAAAAAACTCCAATCCCAGTCATTTAACCCCTGAGATGCCATGTTCATAGCGATCGCAGCATCAACAAAGGGAGTGGGCTCCTTTTGTCTCCCATCTTTATTTGCACAGGCCATAATGCATGGGAATACAGAGGTAAAATGGGAGTTTGGAGCTTACTGTATAGTGTTTTATTGTTGGGATAAAGGTATAACTGTATTCAATAAGGTCCTAAGCTCCCCCTAGTGGCAGCCAGAATCTTGTCATATACCTTTATACTAAGGAAAAAAAGGAACTCTGAACACTATGAAGATTTATTAAGAAATTAATCAGCAATGAATTTTGGACTCTATTTAAGTTCTATTAAGGCCCTGTTCACACGGAGTATTTTGCAGGAGGAAAATTCTGCCTCAAAATTCAGTTTGGGATTTTGAGGAAGATTTTGACCTTCCTGCACGGCGTTTGCCGCGATTTTCGCCTAGTTTTCCACAGCGTTTTTCGCTCGCGCCCATTGAGTCCAAAAACTCAGCGAAATATGCTTTCTCTGCCTCCCATTGATGTCAATGGGAGGTCAGAGGCGTAAACGCGCAAAGATAGGGCATGTCCCTTGTTTCTCCCGCAAGGCAGTTTTACCGCTCGCGGGAGAAAATCGCCTCTGCCTCCCATTGAAATCAATGGGAGGCATTTTCGGCCGGTTTTTGAAGAGTTTTGCGGAGTGGTTTCCGCGCCCAAAAACTCGTCAAAATACTCTGTGTGAACAGGGCCTAAGGTTTTTAAAGTATTTTAAAAGTACCTGACATGTCTATTTTAGTAAATAATTGTTTTCCACATGAAATAACAATTGTGGAGCATCTTTTCTTAGAACTCTGCGTTGTGCCCTTCCTCTGTTATTCCTCCTAGAAATTTATGAATAAATTAACAAATGGGTGTAACCATTCCCCAAGTCAAAGGGGTGTATCCCTAGTCAGTCTGACAATGTCCAATTAATGATGACAGAGTGAGACTGTGTAGAGGCACGCCCCTATGACAAGCGGAATGCTAACACCCAGTTGAGAATTTATTCATACATTTCTAGGAGGAATAACAGAGGTACAGCACAATAAAAAATTCTAAGAAAATATGTTCCAGAATAGTTATTTCCGTGGCAATACAAGTATTTACTAAAACAAACATCAGAAGAGGTGACAGGTCCCCTTCAACCTCTTTTTTCTATATTTTACATAATATTTTCACATCATTTTCTTCACAATTCACATAGAAATTGCATTAAAACATACTTATTTTAAGCTTGATTGAAGTAAGTTAATGTTTAATCAAAAACTCAACTATATTATGTAAAATTGTAAAAAAAAAAATGTACAGAAAATTATGCACTGGCTTCCTTTCATTCTTTTTGTATTATTCATGCATGCTATTTTATGAAATGCAGATGATATGCTAATCCTTTACATGAGCATTGTTAGATTAAATTGAAACTAAGGTTTACTTTGTCTATTCACATTATAAAAAAATCTGAAATACAATGATTTGTAGCAATAGTAACAATATAAAATTACAAAAATTAGAAAAAAATATATTATTTGAATTTCTTATTTTTTAAATAAAAAATATATAAAAAAATAAATATGGATTGATGGTTTAATGACAGCAAGGGAAAAAAAACACCTGTTAAATTGACAGATTTTAATATATACAGAATAAATGAATGGTGTTAATTTGTGTAAATCTTAGGTGTTACTTTATTAAATATTTTTTATTTCAAAAATAATAATTTTATGTCATTTATGTTTAAAAGGAAAGGTGTTAAATTCTAACCTCACATTTTATTGTATTTTTTAAGTATTGCATATTATTTGTGAAGGGAAGAAAAAAATTATTTGCACTCACTCAGCTTGAAGATGTAAGTCTGGCATGGTTCACCTCCAGAGAAGTTCATACCTTCATATTTTATTGATGATTTAAATCACAAAAACAAAAGATTAAGAAAAGTTCTTCTCTTCTACAAAACATTTTTTTTTAAAATATAATATGATTATCTTGTTACATATTAATGAGAAGTTTTTGAATTCCCATCTGTGAACTGGTAACTTTTTATCTACATATGTCTTGGCCTGCTCTAGATATTTGAGTTTTTTTAAATTATTTTATTTTTAATATTATTATAAAAAACGTAAAAACATAAAATTTATCAAAGGACATGTCTGCCTTAATTGATATCAAGGGAGTTGTCCAGTTTTTAAAAACATAAAATAAATTAATTATATGCCCTATTAGGGAATTCTGAATTACGGTAGGGGGGATCCCTTTTTCAGGATCCTCGTCTTTTTGCCAGAGTGGGGAGCGGTAACAAAGAGCGTCTCTCACTCTGGAGGACCAGTCCTGTTCTGCATTACATAAACAACCCATTGATATGAATGAACGCTGTGTAATGCTTAGTTTGTCCTGTGGAGGTGCTGCAGGGAAATTGTATAGGTTTCCCCACAGATAAAAGCTGATCCTAGCAGGCTGAATTTTGTGATTTGATTATTGTCAAGGGACTCCTCTAACAAGAAAACCCTATAGCGGATAACACTTTGCTATCAATGATACATTAATTAGGACCTATTTGAAGAAATAAAGGTTTTGCCAAATTTCTTATTTTTTCCATACTTTCTTTTAGTGGTGTAACGCCTGGCCCCCAATGCAAAATCTGTATCAGAGCCGCTAAAACAATGTACTGCAGGAGAACAATCTGTGGGGCCCCCTCAGATACCAGGTCCCAGCATGCCACTGCAACCTATACAGTTCCTATAGTTACATGCCAGCTCTCTTTACAATGGGAGAAGCTTTCTCCTGTAGTCATTATCTCCCCCTCTTGGGTAATGCACTCTGTATGATCGGGGAAGAGGAGTAGGGAAAGGGAGGTAAAACTCTTCTGAGTACATTTTTTGCTAAGAACCTAAATTTTCAAATCTTGTTGAATATTATCTGGTAATTTTTTTTAAAGGAATACATCCTTCTGTTATAGACAGTGCCATACTTACCACAAATGCAGGGCATGAAACTGCTGTGGGGCCCATTTTGAGAAAGGGCCCGGCATGAAACTGCTTTTACTGACATTCTACATTTCAGAAACCCCACAGTACACCACCAGTTTGATCATTACCCCTCCCACCCCACAACTTATGTTCTCGTCTAAGATCAAGCATCTCATCCAGCGCCATCATGGTCTTTAGAATCCTAGTTTTCCCTTCCAACTCAACAGACAGTTGTTGGGATAGGTTTGGATTTGCATCAGCTGTCCCTGCTGAAGGCCTGGCAAGCGAGGCTTGTGACCATCATGAATTTTAATAATAATTATATAGCAGATTGTGTAACACTGTACTTTATGTACAGAGCTACTATTTGGTCACTGTATAGTGGTATTATTTGAGCACTGTATATTATTTAGGCACTTAATGCTGGTATTATTTGAGTCCTGTTTGGTGATATTAACTGAGCATTGTATGGTAGTATTATTTGAGCACTGTATGGTGATATTGTTTGAGCACTGTATGATGGTATTATTTGAGCACTGTATGGTGGTAGTATTTGAGCACTGTATAGAGGTATTATTTAATCACTGAATGCTGGTATTATTTGAGCACTGCATGGTGCAATTATTTGAGTCCTGTATGGTGGTATTATCTGAGCACTGTATGGTGGTATTATTTGAGCACTGTATGGTGGTATTGTTTGAGCACTGTATGATGGTATTATTTGAGCACTGTATGGTGATATTATTTGAGCACTTTATAGAGGTATTATTTAATCACTGAATGCTGGTATTATTTGAGCACTGCATGGTGCAATTATTTGAGTCCTGTATGGTGGTATTATCTGAGCACTGTATGGTGGCATTATTTGAGCACTGTATGGTGGTATTGTTTGAGCACTGTATGATGGTATTATTTGAGCACTGTATGGTGGCATTATTTCAGCATTGCATGATGGTATTGTTTCAGCACTGTATGGTGGTATTATTCGAGCACTATATAGTGGTTTTATTTGAGCATTTCATGGTGGTATTGTTTGAGCACTGTATGGTGGTATTATTCGTGCACTGTATGGTGATGGTATTCTTTGAGCACTGTATGGTAGTATTATTTGAGCACTGTATGCTGGTGGTATTATTTGAGCACTGTATGGTGGTATTATTTGAGCACCCTAATGATGGTAATATTTCAGCACTGTTTGGTGTATTATCTAAGCACTGTATGGTGGTATTATTTGAGCACTATATGGTGGTATTTACATTGTGTTGAACTGATAGTCACACACTGTAAAGTGTATTATTTTTATTTGTGTATGATGGTGGCTGCACTGTATAGCATTTTTATTTCGGCAACTGTATGGAAGCGCTATTTGGCTAACATATGACACTGTTATTTGGGCACTGTACTATATGGCACTTTTAAATATACACTGTATGGTATTGTCATTTGTAAACTGTTTGTACACTGTATGATTATATACCATTAGATGGTATCACACAGGGCATCCTCCAACGTAAGGCCGGCCCTGCTGTTGGGTGTCATGGTAAATCTCCTACCACCACCACCACCACTATCACTGTAACTGAATACATTTTCCATGAGTGACTCTGCTATATGGAGATACAGCCATGCCATCTAATGCATGACTTGAGATGTTGCAATGCAGCTGGTGAAAGAGACTGGAAGTAAAATGAAGGAATGATATTTATACAAATAATTATTTAACAGTGTACCAGGAATCTCTTGTGTCCCCCGTCATTTTTATATGAACTCACTTGGTGCTGACCTGTAAATTAGAGCATGCAATGAATCCCGAATGCAAAAGGCGAAATGATTTCATAGTGTGGAACGGGACAAGGCAGCATTTCAAGGACTATAAACTTCTTTTTAGAAGGACTCTTCTCCCAATAATCTCCATTAATTTTATTCGTATGTGTAATGTGAGATATATCCGCATCATCAAACATTGGACGAGCCTCATAT
This sequence comes from Rhinoderma darwinii, assembly GCF_050947455.1. Lineage (NCBI taxonomy): Eukaryota > Metazoa > Chordata > Amphibia > Anura > Rhinodermatidae > Rhinoderma > Rhinoderma darwinii. Next base: position 613,901,397 of record NC_134687.1, read on the forward strand.
ACGACATTCTTTGGTCTCGAATCATTTATTCCACCATCTGTACTCATATTAAATAGAGATATTCTGGGAACTCATCACATGCTACAGATTGGAATTATAAGGATGGGTCAGATGGCCAGGCCAATGGTCAGCCAACTCTAGATATTTCAACATATATCATACAAAGAATACTTTGTCCTCTATCACTAATTTACCATGGAAAACATATTATACAGTGACTATGTCATGGAGACTTCTTGTTTTAAAGAGATGACATGTACGTTTTAGTAAACACTTGTATTTCTCATAATATAACAATGCTGGAGTATATTTTCTTAAAACTCTATGTTCTGCCGTTCCTCTGTTATTCCTCCTAGAACTTATAAATAAATTGACAATTGTGTATTACCAGTTCACGATCCTCATCTATTATACAGAAGAGGCAGCTTCAAATGCGTCTCTTGCTCTGGAGGACCCAGCAAGTCCATGCCTTATATAGGCAGCCCCTTGATTTCAAATGAAGGTGTGTAATACTTAATTTCTCCTGTGGGGGTGCTCCTTAGGAACTGAACAATTGTTATAAGGTTCCCCAAAGATTACAGTTGACTCCTGGGGGTCCCAGCAGCAGGACATCTTTTAATCACCTCATCGTCGGTGGAAGTTTCTAACAAAAATTAATTGTTCAAAGCAGAGAACCCCTTTAAACATAACCCATATTAGACTGAGCACCTGAAGTGCCAGCAGATCTACGGTCCTCAAAAGCCACAAGACTAGATATTATTGTAATTTTTTTTTCCCCTATAGCTATTACACTGGATGTAAGTAATATTTAATTATTTTATTCTAATCACTCAAAGACAAGTAAAACAATTATTAAATTGAAGGTAATCCTTTTTAAGATCCCTGCTCCAGTTTTCAGTTGGCATTGATATAATTTTCCCAAAGTCGTTAGTGTCTATGTTGGGAAACGCTTCCAATGTACTTGATAAGCGAATCCATAGTCCTTCATTAACCGGACGGAGGGGAAAAAAAGTGTGTCCTTTCAACTTCATAGGGCCGGTACATATCAGAATACAGCAAAAAAAAAGAAAAGGTATGAAATAGCACAGTAGACTACGCTATTCCACACAACTGTATACAGTAACAAAACGTATACCGAGCGGTATATGTTGTTTTATAATGGGAGCCTATGGTCTACATATCCCACTGTACGCCTACACAGTGGGATACATCGCAAGCCTTCTGTCAGAGGTATACGTCGGGAGCTTATCCCGGCATATATGTTGAACTGCCGTCCATAGTGTGATGTGAACCGGCTAAATCCAATTATCCGAAAATTGAAATTTGTGTTCCTAAAATACATTTTATGACACATAATAGTGACTTAACATAAGAGTATAACAAAAATGTAATGTTTCACAAAATAGTATTCTGTGTTTCAAAATTGTATCACAACATAACACATAATATCACTTTGTGACAAAAAAAATTAAGAACATTTGTCGGAATTATACAGAATACCATTTTGTGAGACAGAATGACATCTTGGCAGATTTTTGTGGAACACATTTTTATTTGGTGGCCAGAGTGAGAATTTGGGTCATTCAATATCACTTTGTGGCACCTCATTTTGTGTTTTACAAAATAGGAAAATGTGCCATGGAATGCCCGACCACAAAAGGCAGTAATGGCAGATACAATGACAGCATTCAAAAAGGGTGAGGTGCTTATCTCATGACAAATGGCATCGGGGGTTACAATGATTTATGTATAATTGATCTGAGAAAGGTTGAACTTAGGAGAAGTGGATCCAATAATCCGCAATCAGTTTGACGCTGGCGACACTGGGGTGCTAAGTACCGTTCTTCACCCTTAGCCCAAGGCAAGGAGGTATAGGCTTTCCCTGTTGGTTCCCAGAAAAGTCACCAATTATCGGCAGCATAGAACTTGTAGCGAAGTCAGGAACCTTGCCAGATCGTCAACAGACCACGGACATGCCATGGCGGATAGAAGCAGGAAGCAATAGCATTGCAAAAGGAGAGGCAGCAGGAGGAGCCGCGGCCGTTTGCCGGGCAAGGTGAGTAACAATGGTCATGTGTCTGTTTTCAGCAGTAGTAATAAGGTTACTATGTAAAGTACCCCTAAGGCGAGGATCGTACCAAACTCAGCTTAAAGATAGTGTGAGTACCCCCTAAAAAATGGCGTGCACCCTTTAAATTACACGTACCACAGACTGAGAACCTAGTAAGTGTTACATAGTCAGCCATTTATTTGAATATCGGGCATGTAATTATACATTTTCCCTGCAGGGGGCTATATATAGCCAGCCACAATCCATCAAATCTCTAGGGCTAAATCAGAGCTGTGGCAATCAAATGATCGTTGGGCTTCCTTCATATTAAAAAGTCTGATGAGAAAACCCCTTTCAGATAATATAGTACGTTAACATGAATTCTATGTAAAAACATGGATAACCTTTTAAAATATCACAATGACTTTACCAAATGACAAACTCAGCTCTGCTTCATATGTAGGATCAGATGACCCCCTATGGATTTAACTCACTACAGAATGACAGAGAATGATTATATTTACATACATTTAATGAATCCCTCAAAGATTTCCAGGCAAACAGTCTCTACAGACCACTTAATAATACCCCCCCCCCCCGCCCCAGGTGCAGATATGGTGTCATCTGACACCCAGCTGAGCCAACCAGTTGCAAAGCAGCAAAAAAAGGAGTTGAGTTAAAATTTGAATAATAGACAATTTTGACAAATGACAAACCAAAGCCGCCGGGTAGCAGGTGTAGTCTCTATAATATCTGTACATTTCTATTTCCCAAAAATATCTCATTGGTTTTTACACACTCAATTGTTCTCAATTTTTTATCACCAATTTTTATTGGTCGGGTTGATTTTGGCTTTTGTTGTGTTTTTCTATTCGTTTTTGCCGGAATCTCTGGCAAGGCTCTTGTCCTGCCTGGAAAATGTGAAGACATGAGTGTGATAAGGATAAACTGGTAGAAATGGGGCTTCATATAAATCCAAAAACAATATTTTTCTGTTATTTTTTGTAAATTAATTTTGACTTGCTATTTTTTTGCAGCTTTAGATTGAAAACCAACGGCACCTGTTCATGGAGAAATATTGATTCATAAGTAATTAATAAAGTCTTCATAAAAATGTGTTGTAAGCCACATCGATCGTTTTGTGTGCAAATTCGAACATAAGGGAAGCTCAGCGAAATGGTCCCGGGGAGAGATTTATTCAGCTCGAAAAACAGTTTGTTTTCTAAAATTATCCCAATTACTATTATGTCCATGTTTGTATTATATGGCTGCCAAGGGCTTAATAATAGACTCTGCAGCCTGTAAATACATGCAAATTTTTGAGCCGCCGCCATCCGTTCAGAAAGCAACGTCACAAAGTGATAAGAATACTTGATTGTCTTCATGAAAAGAGCTTTCTGTGGAATGCCTTTGCTTCTTCCCTATGATGGATGTCTACAGTTTATGAGGCAGGCCTCATTTAAAGGCCGTGTGTGAAGACTGGAGTCCATGGACTGAATTCTGATGAAGCCCCTAGCTTTTTTACTACAGGCTAAATTCATTAGATAAAACAGACACGGCAAGAGGGATGTTTCGAAAAGCGCCCACTAATCTTTTTAGCTCTAAACCTGGAATTGTCCTTTGGAAGGAAGGACTCCATTTTCAACTATTATTTTATGTTAATTTGAAGAATTGTATTAACAAGAGCTTGAGATTCGTTATGGGTTTTAGAATGAAGAACAAAGGATAAAAAGAACGAGAAAAGGGCATTGATGGTGAAGTAGTTAGACATGAGATTACCCACAATGTTTGTAGAGGAATTGATCACTTGTTTTGACCGGGTTTTCGGCTTTATATGCACTATTGGATAAGGGTGGTTGTCACCCAATGAGATACAACAGACATATAATTTTATTAGAAGGCTTTAGAGATAGACCATCTGTGTTATCATATTATTGCTGTCAATGACCCGGGCACAATAAACAGGAGAAAATGAACCCCCTGGGATTCCCTGGTTTTCACCTTGACCACCTTTTGAGCATTTGAACTTAGTTGCCCTGGAATCTCCTGGTCCTTAGTGTAGATTTTTATAGCTGCAGACAGTGGCGTAACTAACGCCGTAGCAGCCGTAGTGGCTGCTACGGGGCCCGCGGCATGAGGGGGCCCGTGTCGCCTGCCGGCACGGGCCCCCACCATGGCCGGAGGCTCCGCTAGCAGCCGCTATGGCTGCTACAGCGCGACGCCACTGAACAGTACGGCAGAGCAGGGAGGTATCTCCCCGCTCTGCCATTAAACAAAGGACATGTATCCCCTATCCACAGGATAGGGGATACATGTGTGATCGCTGGCAGCGATAAGGAGAACGGGGGACTGAAAGTCCCCGGAAATTCTCCATCACAAACCTCGGACTTCCGGGGTCTGTGTCGGCAGCTCCGGAGAAATGAATGGAGCGCCGGTCGTGCTTGTGCGCATGCGTGACCAGCGCTCCTTTCATTTTTAGTGAGCTGCGCAGACGCCGGAAGTCAGAGGTTAGTCATGGAGAACTTCAGGGGGACTTTCAGTCCCCCGTTCTCCCTATCGCTGCCAGCGATCACACATGTCTCCCCTATCCTGTGGATAGGGGATACATGTCTTTTATTAGGACACACTGTGTAGGTCGCATTTTTTTGGGAGGGGGGACACTGTATGGCATTCCTTACACGGGGGGGGGGCTGTATGGCGTTCCCTACAGGGGTGACGACGCTGTATGGCGTTCCCTACAGGGGGGGCTGTATGGCGTTCCCTACAGGGGGGGGCTGTATGGCGTTCCCTACAGGGGGGGACGCTGTATGGCGTTCCCTACAGGGGGGGGGCTGTATGATGTTCCCTACAGGGGGGACGACGCTGTATGGCGTTCCCTACAGGGGGGGCTGTATGGCGTTCCCTACGGAGGGGGGAACGCTGTATGGCGTTCCCTACAGGGGGGGACTGTATGGCATTCCCTGTGGGGGGGACGCTGTATAACATTCCCTACGGGGGACGCAGTATGGCGTTCCCTACAGGGGGGACGATGCTGTATGGCGTTCCCTACAGGGGGGGGGGATGCTGTATGGTGTTCCCTACAGGGGGGGGCTGTATGGCGTTCCCTACAGGGGGGGCTGTATGGCGTTCCCTACAGAGGGGGGGCTGTATGGCGTTCCCTACAGGGGGGGGGGCTGTATGATGTTCCCTACAGGGGGGACGACGCTGTATGGCGTTCCCTACAGGGGGGGCTGTATGGCGTTCCCTACGGAGGGGGGAACGCTGTATGGCGTTCCCTACAGGGGGGGACGCTGTATGGCGTTCCCTACAGGGGGGGACTGTATGGCATTCCCTGTGGGGGGGACGCTGTATAACATTCCCTACGGGGGACGCAGTATGGCGTTCCCTACAGGGGGGACGATGCTGTATGGCGTTCCCTACAGGGGGGGGGATGCTGTATGGTGTTCCCTACAGGGGGGGACGCTGTATGGCGTTCCCTACAGGGACGACGACGCTGTATGGCGTTCCCTACAGGGGGGGGCTGTATGGCGTTCCCTACAGGGGGGGCTGTATGGCGTTCCCTACAGAGGGGGGGCTGTATGGCGTTCCCTACAGGGGGGGGCTGTATGGCGTTCCCTACAGACCTCCCCTGTAGGGATCGCCATACAGACTCCCTGTAGGTAACACCAGACAGCCCCCTCTGTAGATAGCGCCATACAGTCCCCCCTGTAGATAACGCCATACAGACCCCTTGTAGGGAACGCCATATAGCCCCCCCATAGATAACGCCATACAGTCCCCCCTCTAGATAACGCCATACAGCCCCCTCTGTAGATAACGCCATACAGCCCCCCTGTAGATAGCGCCATACAGTCCCCCTGTAGATAGTGCCATACAGTCCCCCCCTGTAGGGAAATCCATACAGTCCTCCCCTGTAGGGATCGCCATACAGTCCCCCCCTGTAGGGAACGCCATACAGTCCCCCCCTGTAGGGAACACCATACGGTCCCCCCTGTAGGGAACACCATACAGACCCCCTGTAGATAACGCCATACAGCCCCCTCTGTAGATAGCTCCATACAGCCAACTCTGTAGATATCTACAAAGTGGGCTGTATGGCGTTATCTACAGGGGGCTGTATGGCGTTATCAAAAGGGGGGGTTTGTAAAAAAGGCACTATCTACAAGGGGGGTGGTTGTGTGACACCCAGGGGAGGGGGGGGCCCCAGTCAAATGTTTGCTATGGAGCCCAGTCTTTCCTAGTTACGCCCCTGGCTGCAGATACTGGACACTGTCAGAAGAGAGACAGGTCAAGCAAGGAATTAGAAGACTGTAGAACAAAGGTCAGGAGCCAGACACAAAGTCAGGAGATGAAGCGAGGGGGTCTCACACCAAAGAGCTATACCAGAGTGGACAACAACTGAGACCCTTAGGCCCCATGCCCACTTCAGTTTTTTCCTTCAGGGTGCTATCCGTTGTTGTCACAATAGCACCCTGAACCCATTCATTTCAATGGGGCCATGCACACTTCCGTTGTTTTAACGGAACCGTGCGGCCGTTCCGTCAAAAGTAGGGCAGGTCCTACTCCTGCCCGTTTTTGACGGAACAGTCTCCACCTTCTCATTGAATTTAGTCCGTGAAACAAAGGGCTGCACACGGAAGCCATCTATGTGCAGCCTGTGTGTGACGGGACCGTCAATAACGGTCGTTCGACGGCTGACGGAAGTGTGCATGAGGGCTTAAGATGTCATAATGAGGGTCAGAGGTGCAAGGTCAAGAGGTGGAGGACACAGGGAGGCATTCCAGGACAAAGAGAGAGAGAGAGACTCAATGAGTGACCACCTCAGAACAGAAGACATCTCAAACATCTCTCTTTCCAACCCAGATAAACACCTCCATACAACATTCCCCAGTTATACCTTAAATAGACACCAAACATAAAGTCTATCATGCTCAAAATTGCTGTTCAATTAAATCTACTGTAAAAGCCTATTTCACAAAAATGTCTGCCCCCATGGTCACGGCTTTACCCAAAATATCTCAAGTTCTGAGAACCTCCAGAGATATTACCATTTATATGTGTGAGTGATATTAGATGCTCATCTTAGGCTGGATTCACACAAGCACATTACGTCCGTAATGGACGGAATGTATTTTGGCCGCAAGTCCCGGATTGAACACACTGCAGGGAACCGGGCTCCTAGCATCATAGTTATGTACGACGCTAGGAGTCCCAGCCTCGCTGCAGGACAACTGTCTCGTACTGAAAACATGATTACAGTATGAGACAGTAGTTTCACGGAGAGGCAGGGACTCGTAGCGTCGTACATAACTATGATGCTAGGAGCCCGGCTCCCTGCAGTGTGTTCGGTCCGGGATTTGCGGCCGGAAAACGTTCCGTCCATTTCGGACGTAATGTGCTTGTGTGAATCCAGCCTTACAAGCTTCACTTGGAGATGACTTTAGGTAAACTACCCCTTTAAGTGATAAGACGTGTTACTTGCATAATTTATTTCAACACATTTCCCCTTTAAATTGACAACAGGGAAATAAAATGTGTTAACTTGAGGGGGATCTGAGGAATCGCTCTGAAGACTTCTCAACGCAAAGCAAGGTCATACAGCTTGATATCGACATCTCCAGCAGTCAATACTCCGGTGTAACACCTACAGAAGACAACAATCTCTAGAATAAACATTGACACTTGCACAAGCCGTACAGTCATCGTACATTCTTGTTTGCCTGCCCGGTTTTGTCACAGCCGGATAAATGACAAGCCTCAGAATACAAAAGCAAACATTGCAATACAAGCCCAAAATAAAGAGCATAAAACAGGCCACAAATCCATTGGAAATGGAGAAATCTGTTCCCGTTATGGCGAAGATTAGAAAGAAACAATAGAGATAGAAAAGGCTTGGATTAGCCGAAGACGTTATTGCTGGAGAGTACAGTCAATTGCAATATGCTGATGATTTTCTTGCTTTTTATTTTCATTCATTTCGTGAACATGATATTACACAGCAAGGAGGAGATACAAGTGTTTATCATCCTAAACTAATACTCCGGGAGATCTTGAGAGCTAAGCTGAGTTTGTGCATCGGCTTCTTGTAGACATAAATAAATCACTTTGTATCCCAAATTATTGACATTAATGTAAGCAAGCAGACTGTGGGCAAGCAGTTTACATATTGCTGCCTACTGTACAGTCAATAAACTATTTATGGATAGTTGGCTATGTAAGTGTATGCTTGTCGTGCCGTTTCTTGCCTTAAAGGGTTTTTCCAGCCCGTAAAATCTTCTCCAACAGCTGGCAATGATATAAAATAACAAAACGACGAGTAGATTACCAATCCCCTGACAGTCCGATATGGACGATTTACCTTGTCTCCAGACGGTTTGTTTCTTGACACCTGACCACTGCAGCCAATCACCGGCTGTAACGGTGACTTGTCGACCCCACTGATGTCACCACTGCGGCCACTGATCGGCAGAAGCGGTCACGTGTCGAGACGACACATCATTCCTGGAGCCGGTTGTTACTCCTATTGCTTTTTTAGAAAATTTTCAACTCTTTTTAAAAATGTCATTGGGTTGAAAAACCCCTTTAATGGCATGTAAAGGCAAGGGTATAACTAGGGGTGTCTGACAGGGCATGTGTCCTGGGTGCTGTTGTTAGGGAAGGCACCAATAAGCCACTTTGCCAGGGTATTTAGATTCAGGGCTAGGGCTGCAAACTGAATTTCTGCCCCAGGTGAAGGAAAGTCTAGTAATGACTGTGTAAAGGGACGGTCCACACTTGTTGGTCTTTTTTGTCCATTTCTATTGGACATGAGGACACAAATGCCAATACAGACCCCACTGGTTTTAATAAAGTTCCCATTTATTCAAAAATGTCTGTATTTGTCATGGCAAGGAATATAATTTTGATGGACACCCGTAAATGACTGCAGTAGATTATGTTCATCACCCGATCCAGTCCGATTTCGTCCTACCATTGAAGTTAATGTGACAAAGGATGTGATAGAGCAGGACAATAGATATCACTGATAACATCAATTGTTTTCAATTCATCATCCCCTTCATTTCAACCAAGTTTGTCCTAATGACTAAAATGGTAAAAATTCAGATTTTTTTTTATCCATTAAAGTAGAGTGAACAAATATACATTGAGATAACTATGGGACCTATAAGAAGGACGACCCAGCTCAGGTTGACCTATGCCCCGTTGTTATGGTCTATGAAAAGCTTCATTAGAAAAGAAGATTCTGATTGGAAAATGAAAAAAAAGAAGCAACAAGATTGATGGATACAGTCACCGAAATCAAGAACACCCCATTAAGAAACCAGAACTCTTAAAGAGTAGTCAAGAGAGTCTAAATATTCTAGGACATACGCTTTAAAGGGGTTTGCCCAAGATTCAAACTGATCCTCTATCCACAGTATAGGTGATAAGTGTCTGATCGTTTAGGGTCCACTGGGACCACCACCGATCACGAGAACGGCGGTTCCGTTTCCCTTATTTGAATGGAGTGGAGGCCAAGCATGCTCGCCTCTGCTCCACTCAAAGATTATGGGACTGCTGGAGATAGCCAAGTACATCACTTGGCTAAGTCTGGCAGTCCCATAGAGTTGAATGGAGTGGCAGCGCACATGCTCGATCGCAGCTCTATTTAAACGGGGGACACAGGGATCAATAGGCAAGCCCCTTTAAGGATTGGAACCTAAAACTTTCTTGCACTCTAAGTCCTCATTCACACAGTAAAGCCCTGTACAGCTTTACATGGAGTCCCTACGGACCTGTATTACGGACCTGTAGACAGGTCGAATGCTTCTGTATGGTATCTCAATGTAGCAGCATGTTCTCATCTAGAACCATTTATCTATCTAGAACATCTCCATAATATGGCATCCGATGGAACATGTTACAATTTATTTCCGTCGTATGAATGATCAAATATGAGATATCAAACCGGAAGCATACAGAGGTAGGGTCTGTAATATGGCCGTGGTCATGAGCCCATATCTTTGTGATAATGAAGCTCAGATCACTAGCCGCAATGGTCTTTGCCTATATCACATACAGTCCCCGTCCCCGCCGCACATGCATTACAGAGCAGGTGAATTTCACACTCTGCTATTTCTATACGCTCTCATTCATTTCTCTATAACACTTTCCAGTTAAGTTGTAATTCCTCTCATGTGTTTAGACCATTTTGCTTGAGGTGGTTTGACCAGAATAACCTTCCAATCTCTTACTGTGCCCTCCCATTCATAAAATCCTAATGACGCCTCCGCAGAGAGAATGTACATGGATGAGCAGAGATTTCTAAACCAGCGGATTCTTATGATAACGTGGAGACCATGTACAGTCCACTAACTCTGCCTGCACTACATCTTTTACTGACGCTACCTAGGTTCATTACTCCGAAGCTTGGATATCAGATCTGACCACTGAGGCCAAAACAGTCCACTTGCCATAGAGAAATGTCCCTCACAGATGGAGGTGTTCTTTTCAAGTGGTATTAAGGAAAAATAATTTATATATGTATGTAGCAGAGATGAGTTTGTTATTCATGATGAATCTGAGAGGACAATATGTTTTCTGTGGTTTTTCATATAACTATAGATGTTGAATCTACCGCATTAGCTTAACCCAGAGAGCTTTCACAGTGCACTAGAGAAAGATGTGACAGATTTAGCTCTGCACCTGATTGGTTGCAAATAGCTCTGTTGTTCTGATCCTAGCTGCAAGGTGTGATCAATAGGTGTAGTCACCTCTTGTATCTAGTAATGACCTGTAGGACATACAACCATTTCTAAGAAAATGAGTTGCAATATGACTAGAAAATATAGCCAAGACATTGACAAGGCTAGAAATAATGATTTTTATTTCAAATAATAATTTTCTCCTTCAAACTTTGCTTTCGTCTTGGAATGCTCCATTTGCAGCAATTACAGCATTGCAGACCTTTGGCATTCTAGCTGTTAATTTGCTGAGGTAATCGGGAGAAATTTCACCCCATGCTTCCAGAAGGCCCTCCGGCAAGTTGGATTGGCTTGATGGGCACTTCTTGCGTACCATACGGTCAAGCTGCTCCCACAACTGCTCTATGGGGTTGAGATCTGGTGACTGCGCTGGCCACTCCATTACAGATAGAATACCAGCTGCCTGCTTCTTCCCTAAATAGTTCTTGCATAATTTGGAGGTGTGCTTTGGGTCATTGTCCTGTTGTAGGATGAAATTGCCTCCAATCAAGCGCTGTCCACAGGGTATGGCATGGCGTTGCAAAATGGAGTGATTGCCTCCCTTATTCAAAATCCCTTTTACCTTGTACAAATCTCCCACTTTACCAGCACCAAAGCAACCCCAGACCATCACATTACCTCCACCATGCTTGACAGATGGCGTCAGGCACTCTTCCAGCATCTTTTCAGTTGTTCTGCGTCTCACAAATGTTCTTCTGTGTGATCCAAACACCTAAAACTTCCATTCGTCTGTCCATAACACTTTTTTCCAATCTTCCTCTGTCCAGTGTCTGCGTGTTTTTGCCCATATTAATCTTTTCCTTTTATTAGCCAGTCTCAGATATGGCTTTTTCTTTGCCACTCTGCCCTGAAGGCCAGCATCCCGGAGTCGCCTCTTCACTGTAGACGTTGACACTGGCGTTTTGCGGGTACTATTTAATAAAGCTGCCAGTTGAGGACCTGTGAGGCGTCTATTTCTCAAACTAGAGACTCTAATGTACTTGTCTTGTTGCTCAGTTGTGCAGCGGGGCCTCCCACTCTTTCGGTTTCTACTCTGGTTAGAGCCTGTTTGTGCTGTCCTCTGAAGGGAGTAGTACACACCGTTGTAGGAAATCTTCAGTTTCTTGGCAATTTCTCGCATGGAATAGGCTTCATTTCTAAGAACAATAATAGACTGTCGAGTTTCACATGAAAGCTCTCTTTTTCTAGCCCTTTTGAGAGTTTAATCGAACCCACAAATGTAATGCTCCAGATTCTCAACTAGCTCAAAGGAAGGTCAGTTTTATAGCTCCTCTAAACAGCAAAACTGTTTACAGCGGTGCTAACATAATTGCACAAGGGTTTTCAAGTATTTGCTAATCATCCATTAGCCTTCTAACACAGTTAGCAAACACAATGTACCATTAGAACACTGGAGTGATGGTTGCTGGAAATGGGCCTCTATACACCTATGTAGATATTGCATTAAAAAACAGACATTTGCTGCTAGAATAGTCATTTAGCACATTGACAATGTATAGAGTGTATTTCTGATTAATTTAATGTTATCTGCATTGAAAAAAACTGTGCTTTTCTTTCAAAAATAAGGACATTCCTAAGTGACCCTAAACTTTTGAATGGTAGTGTATATATATATATAAAGCTACAAATTGACTTTTTGTAGACTTTTTATATTCACAGGATATGCTATAAATGTCTAATAGGTGCAGTTTTCTCCTCCTAAACCTGCACCTCTGTAGGAAATGGAGGCCCCTGTTCTGCCGGAAGCAGTGAATGAGGTGGACGCGTATGTGCGTGGCTCTCTCCATTTCGAAGGGGGTTTAAAATCGGAGTTACCACTATTGTCCATGGTCTGGTATTGCAGCTCAACCCCATTGTAGTGGATGGGGCTGAACTGCAATACCAGAGACAACCATTGGATAAATGTGGCGCTGTTTCTGCACTGTTTCTGTGAAAAAAACCTCTGTTTTCAAATCATGTAGAATGAGAAAGGAAATAGCATAGAGATACTAAGCCGTTAAATATGTTGGTGCTTTCTTAAGACAGCAGGAGAATTTAAGATGCTATGAAGTCAGAGTATTAAGTGAAATGAGACCTGCATGAAGTAAAAGACAACAGAAACCAGATCATGGACCATATGAAGCAGAGTTCAAGCATCAAAATATCCTTATTTCTTTCTTCCTTTATATCAGGGCTGTCCAACTGATGACCCGGAGGCCACTTCTGTTCTTTCAAGCTTCCTGTGGTCCTGAAAACGCCTTTGAAATCCCTGCAGACTTTTTTAGACAGGCATCATTGTGACAAGAGAATAATATTTCTGCCCTTAGACAAAATCTCCTCAGCTACATTTCTTCAATATAAATTTAGCAAAGGGGCAATTGTAGCACGGTCTCCACTCAGGGTCCTCCACCTCCACCACCGTAAATGACCATAATAAAGCTGACAGTTGAGCCTAGGAATTTCTGCTTCACTGACATTTACTGCTAAGCCCCCAGTGTTAAGGATCTGCAAGGCACAGCTTCTGTATCCACGCCCATAGGTAATCAGTCTGCACCTGCTTCTATGTCTGTGAGACTGACTCCATCTTCCACCACTTAGGATGGCAGGCTTAGGAGTGGGAGAGCCTATCACAGCCTGGCCAGACGGAGCTAGGTCCCGCCCTCTGTCTATTTATACCTGCCTTTCCTGTTCCTCCTTGCTTGTGATTCTTCTCTGTTAGTTTCCTTGCCCTGCTGCAGCTTCTTGAACTACTTGTCCCTGCTTCGTATTGACCCTGGCTTACTGACTACTCTTCTGCTCTGCGTTTGGTACCTCGTACACTCCTGGTTTGACTTGGCTTGTTCACTACTCTCCTGCTCTACGTTTGGCACCTCGTACTCTCCTGGTTTGACTCGACTTGTTTACTACTCTTGTTGCTCACGGTGTTGTCGTGGGCAACTGCCCCGTTTCCCTTTGTTCTGTGTTTCCTTGTCTGTTGTCTGTCGTGCACTTATTGAGTGTAGGGAACGTCGCCCAGTTGTACCCCGTCGCCTAGGGCAGGTCGTTGCAAGTAGGCAGGGACTGAGTGGCGGGTAGATTAGGGCTCACTTGTCTGTTTCCCTATCCCTGTCATTACACCCAGTAGACTGGTGGTAAGATGGTGGTTTTATTTAGGTACTATATATATTTACCTTCAGACTTCTGGTAAAGGCTTTTAATATTACATGTTTTGTAATGGTTTTGGTTATCAATACAGGAAAGGTAATGTAATGTATGCGGAATAGTGAGCGCAGCTCTGGGGTATAACACAGAATGTAACTTAGGATCAGTACAAGATAAGTAATGTAATGTATGTACACAGTGACTCCACCAGCAGAATAGTGAGTGCAGCTCTGGAGTATAATACAGGATGTAACTCAGGAACAGTACAAGATAAGTAATGTAATGTATGTACACAGTGACTACACCAGCAGAATAGTGTGTGCAGCTCCTGAGTATGATACAGGATGTAACTCAGGATCAGTACAGGATAAGTAATGTCATGTATGTACACAGTGATTCCACTTGCAGAATAGTGAGTGCAGCTCTGGAGTATAATACAGGATGTAACTCAGGATCAGCACAGGATAAGTAATGTAATGTATGTACACAGTTACTCCACCAGCAGAATAGTGAGTGCAGCTCTGGAGTATAGTACAGGCTGTAAATCAGGATCAGTACACGATACATAATATAATGTATTTACAAAGTAGCAACTATTTATTTAGATTAATTCTATATTTTAAACTAAAATAGTGAACAAATGCTATAAATCGGATAAAAAATAAATATAAGATCCCACACCCACGGTTGCGCCGCCCCACCAGATTACCAGAGAATCGTCTAGTGGTCCCAGGCTCTGACACAATAATGGGCCCAAAGTTGCAGCAGAAGACAACGCCATTTGGATGATTCACAAATAACCTATTAGAACTTGTTGATGATATGTCCTGTGTGTACAATGATAACAAAGTTTACAATGTGATTATCAGTCTACATGTAAGGCGACCTTCACACGAGCATTACAGATTTACAGTAAACCTGCACATGTGCGTTGGGTTATGCATCGGTGTGGCATGTGTTTTTCACGCACTCGCAAGCACTTCTTTTTTTTTTTTTTATGTAATTGATGCGTAAAACACAGACAGTACACGAATCCGTGTGCTGTCCACGGTTTTCACGCACCCATTGATTTCAATGGGCGACTAGGTGCGTGAAACGCACCAATATAGGACATGCAGTGAGTTTCACGCAACGGACTCTTGCTGTGTGAAAACTCACGCATGTGTTAATAGACCCATTGAAATCAATGGGTCCATCTGCTGTGCGTTGTTTCAACGCAAAGCACACGGACGAGATTCACGTTCGTGTGAATGGGCCCTAAATGTTCTGTATAGATGAGATGGGCCCAAAGGAACCCCGATCCAACACTAGCCCCACCATTGCTAATGCATGTGAAAATACCCTAACATTTTTTACTCCTCTTTGAAGGGCATAGAGACCAGCTGTCTGATTTATTATAGGTTTTATATACTATTCACACTATCCTGTTATCATTTTGTTTCTTTGAGTTTTCAAATTTTCATAAGCCTCAAGTTTCATTAAAAAATAATCATGTTCTGAATTTTGCTGTGCTAATCAGAAATTGTCAATTGTACGAAGTGAATGTTCAAAGCAGGCGGCGTAGGAATCACATAAAACGTACACAAATCATACTGATTGTAGAGTAAAGAAAACAAGAAAGTAAAAACGCTGCACTGGAGCTGTCATGTAAAAAAGGAGCCATTATGTAGGGTAAATGCTACAATACCACCAGTGATATCATGTCATTGGTTATGGATGTGGAATATGAACAGATTGAACATCAAAGCAATATACGCTGATTCTGTACGACAAGCAGCTCTCGCTGTCATCGCTCACCTTACGAGAAAAAACATTACCGAAAGCTACAAAATTTACCAAATTAACAGAGGTGTTACCTGAAGGTCCTGGACCCCAATACAAAACATGTAACGGGTCCCCCGACCTACCATGTGGTGATGTCTTCTTATGGAGCACAGGAGCTTTTGAGCCTCCTCATGTACCAGGATTCGGATGCAACTGCTACCTCTGCACCACATAGAGCTACACCCCTATAGTTCTCGTATAGAGGAATCAGGTCAACCCTACAAAAAGGTGAACATCTTTATACATCTCTTGTGTTTTGAGTCCTCGAAGACAAACAAGTGAACAGAACCTTAACTGAAAGAGTCAAATGGCAAACTCAGCTCTACTACATTGTGTATCTTTTTTTTTTTTTAACAACTACGGCTACATTCAGAAGAGTTCAGCTAAACTCCGGCTAACCTTCATGTCTGAGGTGCACACGTGTGGGGCGCGCTGTCACAGATCCCCCATTGAAACAACGGTCGTGTGAACGGCCCCATTGAAGTACATGAGTCCGTTGTTTTAACAGCCGTCACACGGACTACATACTGTAGACGCTTGTCTGAATGAGCCCTAAAAAGTAGAAGTGTTATGATTCACTGCCATTTCATAGTCTTCTTAAAGACATCAAGATAAATGACACAAAGTAGGCAGCGAGGAACAACTGGAGAAAAGTCTTAGATGCTATAGAGATTTTACTTACGAATTTCCTTGTAAACGTAAATACGACAGGGGAAGACGATTCCAGCAACATTTGCTTGGTGCGTAATATTTTCGCATCTATCTAGTTCAGACATTAGACATTTCCATGGAAGCCTGTGATGGCTACAAGACCTTCGCCTGACAACTAGTGAATTGGACAGGTTGGAATTTTCCTGTCCCTTTATAATTTTCTATCCTTCACCACCCCCAGAGAATGAACATTTCAAGTCGACCCTGCATATCAAAGAGGGAATCAGCCGTCTTACTTGTCAGTTGAAAGATGTTTTTGACAACTAAAATATGTATACCGACGACTACAGTAAATTTTTTCCATTTATTGCAACTTAACAAGCAATTTCAAACATCTTTCCCAAAGGGAAACAGTCGTCAGGCAGCTGCCCTAGGGGTCATTTTACGTTTCCCGTTTCTTTTAAGCCTCATGTACAAGGCCGTGCCCGTAAACACGGCCCGCCGACATCCGCGTGCCGCATTTTCATGCCGTGCTCCCATGCAAAGTATGGGAGCACAGCCCGCAAAGAATGAAAAGTAGGACATGCTCCATATTTCCCGGCACGGTTCTATGGCATGGACACCCTTCCGTAGTGATACGGAAAGGTGTCCGCTACTAATAGAACTGGGCGGGTCCATAATTGCGGACTGTATTGCGGTCTGCAATTACAGAGTTTTTAATGGTCGTGTGCATGGGGCCTGAGACAGCTATGGGGGGCATTATACTGTGGGGACAGCTATGGATGGCATTATACTGTGGGGGCTGCTATGGGGGTATTATGCAGAGGAACAGCTATGGGAGGCATTATACTGTGGGGGCAGCTAAAGGGGCATTATATTGTAGGGCAGCTATGGGGGGCATTATACTGTGTGGGGGCAGCTATGGGGGGCATTATACTGTGTGGGGGCAGCTATGGGGGTCATTATACTGTGGTGGCAGCTATGGGGGGCGTTACACTGTGGGGACAGCTATGGGGGGCATTATACTGTATGGGGCATTATACTATGGAGGCAGCTATGAGGGAGCATTATACTGTGGGGGCAGCTATGAGGGGGCATTATACTCTGTGGGGCATTATTTTGTTTGGGGCATTATTCTGTGGGGGCAGCTATGAGGGAGCATTATACTGTGGGGACAGCTATGAGGGGACATTATACTGTGTGGAGCATTATTCTGTGGGGGCAGCTAAGGAGGGCATTATACTGTGAGGGTATCTATGAGGGGGCACTATACTGTGTGGGGCATTATATTGTGGGGGTATTATACTGTGTGGGATGAAGCTGTAGGGGGCATTATACTGTGTGGGGCTGCTATGGGTGGCATTATACTGTGTGGGGCAGCTATGTAGAGCATTATACTGCGGTGGTCAGCTATGGGTGGCATTATACTGTGGGGGCAGCTATGGGGCATTATGCTGTATGGGAGAATTTGTTTTGACATTGTACTACATGGGGCATCTATGGGGGCATCTGTGTGGGCATTATACTGTATAAGGCATCTGTGTGGGCATTATACTGTATGAGGCATCTGTGTGGGCATTATACTGTATGGGGGCATCTATGGGTCAGTATACTGTATGGTGGCAGCTATGGGGGCATTATACTATGTGGGGGGCACTATGGGAGCATGATATTATGTGGGCTGAACCGGGTGTGTATGGGCAGGGATTTGGTGAGATTAGAGGTGTGGCTTAAAATAAAAAAAATTGCAGCTGTGCGCCGCATCGATTGTCCCTCTTTGTGATACTTGAAAGTGTAGCAGTGTCTACAGGGAGGGCTGTATAGCACTGTATGGGGAGACTGCATAGCCCTGTCTACAAGAGGCCCTGTATAGTACTGTCTACAGGGAGGTCTGTATAGTACTGTCTACAGGTGGGGCTTTATAGCACTGTCTACAGAGAGGGCTATATAGCACTGTATGGGGAGGCTGTATAGCAATGTCTACAGGGGGCTGTATAGCACTGTGTGGGGAGGCTGTATAGCACGGTCTACAGGGGTGCTGTATAGCACTGTCTACAGGGACGGCTGTATAGCACTGCATGGGGAGGCTGTATAGCCATGTCTACAGGGGGCACTGTATAGTACTGTCTACAGGGGGCACTGCATAGTACTGTCTACATGTGGGGCTGTATAGCACTGTCTACAGGGGGGGCTGTATAACACTGTATGGGGAGGCTGTATAGCCCTGTTTACTGGGGGCGCTGTATAGCACTGTCTACAGGGGGGCTGTATAGCACTGTCTACAAGGAGGTCTGTATAATACTGTCTACAGGGGGTGCTGCATGGCACTATTCACAGGGGGGCACTATCTACGAGGGCGGGCTGTGTGTGGCAACCAGGGGAGGGGAGCCCAGTAAAATGTTTGCTATGGGTACCAGGGTTTCTTAGTTGCACCCCTGCTTATATGTTTCCAATTTCCCCATACACTATAAGGTAATCGGCGATGCCCTGAACCAGATAGAGGACCTCCTACGCCCGCCGGGAGATGATTGAACCTGAGACCAATGATTTTTGATATTTGTATCTATACGTATAATTTTTTTTTTTTTTACTTTTTTATATTTACTTTGTTGATCATTTTAGGTGAAAAAGATTTGTGCATTACATATTCAGAGAAAGTGTCATAAGTTCCTGAGGACACCTAGCATTTCCATCAGTCTGTATAGGTCTTCTCTTAGGGTACGGGACTCATTATTTCCCATATGGGAAAAAGGAAAAATCCTTTTGAATAGGTAGTTGCCATTTTCTGAGCTTTTCTTATGTCGTTGAGCTGACTTTCGCATCCTTCTTTCCAAAGTCTATTTGCGTTATAGTGTAATGGAAATATGTCAGCGGAATTACCTCGGATAGTGGAATACATAGGTGACGGCCGAATAAATGATGCAAAAATTAATTTAAAGTGACGTCGACATTTACAAACTTGATGTCTGGATGTTGTATCTTGTGTACAAAAATTACATGCAATGCAATCAACTGTCATGTGTCATTTGTCACCTCCGCCAAGAAGCTGCGAACGTGAAAATGGATTTTATTTTGGGTTTTTTTCTCCATGAAAAAAAATGGCTGAACCATCAGGCATTCTCTGTTTACTTGAGGCTTCACTTAATCCTCAGCATGTGATGAGATGTCATGGATTTATTGGGTATTAGACAGAGCAACAAATACAGCAAAATTGAAGATTTCGGGACTTGTTAACTCTATGGGCTCATGTATCACTGTCGTTTAGAGAAAATTGGTACCCGCTTGAAATGCACGTCATATTTCTAAGCATAGTGCAATATATTTCCTAGTATATATCAAAATCCGTTAAAAAAAAAATAGACCGTAGCACAAATAGACAATAGTGTGATTGACTGTCCCACCAGTTCAAGATGACTGGAGTCAATACATGGATATTGCTCCTCAGTGAATTACAATCCAGGGGTTATTAAAGGGCCATATTCTACAGTGCCGCACATTTATGGCGGTGTGGAATAAACCATGCATGGGTGTCCTTTACGTATTAGTATTTAGTATTCTCAAGATTGCTGGTTCAAGTCCTCTAGAGGGACTAATAAAGTGTGTAAAAAAAAGTTTAATAAAGTTATTGGTAGTAAAAAATATATATATTAAAAGTAAAAAAAATATATATTTCCCATTTTGCAAGTAATGTAAAAAAAAATCAAGAAATAACCAAAATTGGTATCGCCATGCCCATAAAAGTCCAAACTATTAAACGCCAAAATCTTTTTGGTCACCTTAGCTCTCCAAAAAACTGTTGCCTCTCAAAATGTGGTGAAACAAAACAATAAAAACCTATATAAATTTGGTATCACCGTAAGTGTATTGAGCTGCAGAATAAAGTAAAGTTGTCGTTTTACCACACGGTAAAAGCCATAAAAACTAAACCCAAATAACAATTGAGGAATCACAGTTTTTTCCAATTTGAGCCTGCAAGGAATTTTGTTTCCGTTTCCCAGTACATTACATGGTACTTTAAATAGTGGCAATAGAATCTACAACTCCTCCAGCAAAAAATAAGCCCTCACACCACTCTATTGACGGAAAAATAAAAAAGTTATCGCTATTGGAAGGCGGAGAGTGAAAAACTAAAAAGTAAAAAATGGCTAAAAAGCTCCCTCTAGTGGGGACTACAAGCAGCCAGAATTTCATCATCTGGCTGTCTGTCAACACAGGAGATTTGGAGCACTATGTCAGAAAACAGAGTTCTGACTACTTTGAAAATATATTACGAAATTGTTTGGGCTTGCAGCTTCAGAAATCCTGTTTTATTTCTTAAACACATGGTTTGTTGCTAGACAGATGAGTACAGATATACAATCACCTGCAACGTTACTCTGGTGATGTGTCTATGGATGGGATTTGGAGCCCTATAGGAAGCGTATGACAAGCTGTTAGTATTAGTAATTATCCCACTGCTGAACATCATCTCGAGGGAGTATGCAATATGGTTTTCAGCTCTCATCACTTATACAACGACTGAGACGAGGAAGGCAGAATATGATGTTGTGGAGAACATTGAACAATAATTAAGGAAGTCATTAAAAAAATATAAAAATCTGTTGGCACTTTTAGCAGGAAAAATAAACTAGACTACTTGTCAAAAGAAATCTCAGAATGAATTAAGGACTTGCTTTCACAAAGTGGCGATGAGGGGGAGGAGGGTCAATTGCTTATTATAAAACCATATTTATAACATCAAAATCTAGTAATAAAGCGTACCTATCATTATTTTTGTATACATCAGTTGTATACGTGAAAACATAGAACTTTCTAGTATATGTTATCTTATTAAGGGCTTGTGGTCTCTTCCTTCACTTCAAGCAGCCTGTGGTATGCCTTTCCCTGTCTGTAGACTCTATGTAAATGTTTCTAAAAGATCTGTTAGTAGAATACAGTAAATAGAAGACAAGGGAGGAGGAGGGGAGATGCGGCTGCAGTTTTTCTCTGTGAGAATCCTGCTGTGAGAGGGGAGAAGAAGCAGCAGGTGGAGAAACGTCTGATTGGTTCTGTATACACTGCAGAGCTCTGATGTCAGAGCAGGAATTACCTTGCCCACTCTGCAAGCATGGAGAGAGGAAATTTACATTGAACAGAAGAGGGAAGAAACCAAAAACATTTACGTTACCCACAACATTTCTAGCTGCACAACTCCTAATATACATCTACACCTATCTAAGGAGGGATTGTGATTTATTTTTGGAACAATAAGTTTGAGTCAAAGTATACCTACAGCCAAAAATGAAAAGTTATCTATGCTCCTGAATCCTCATGTGCTGTATAAATGGAGGGTGGGAATTATCTCTTCTGGTGGGACCAAGGATCCCCAGTCAGATACTGCTTGCACTTCTACCTACTGTATGCATTGCCCATTTATAGTATTTCTGTCCTTATGAGGCTGTTAATCCTTCAAACCCCAAAGGCACCAGCGCCCTTGTGCAACACCGACTTCATTGACCATTAGGGCATGACCAGACGCGGCGGAATTGCTCTGGAATTCTGCTGCGGACAGTCCGATGCGGAAATCCGCAGCGTACACGTTTCTCCATTGCTTTCCACAGCTTTTTAGTGAGGTTTGTTTACACGTTGCGGAAAACTCCGCTGCGGACCATAGGCTGCGGTGTGGAATTTGGTGTCCGCAGCATACAGTGGCTGTTGCGGACGTGTAGCGGACTTGTTGCAGACTCATTGCGGAATTTCTCCATTGACTTAAATGGAGAGTCAAAATTCCGCAATGAAGTCGGCAGATGTTATGTGTGCTGCGTAGCGTATTGGTTTTACGAAGATGACATTTCTTCATTCTGGCTGGACCTATGTATTTCTAGGTCTACAGCCAGACTGAAGCCCCATGCACACTAACGTAAAAACGCCCGTAATCACGGGCCGTTATTATGGCACGGGCAGGCCCATAGAAGTCAATGGGGCTCCCGTAATTACGGGTCACTACATGTGTGCACACGTAATTACGGGAGCGTTGCTAGGCGACGTCAGTAAATAGTCACTGTCCAGGGTGCTGAAAGAGTTAAGCGATCGGCAGTAACTGTTTCAGCACCCTGGACAGTGACTTCCGATCACAATATACATCAACCTGTAAAAAAATAGAAGTCCCTACTTACTGAGAACTCCCTGCTTCTTCCTCCAGTCCGGCCTCCCGGGATGACGTTTCAGTCCAAGTGACGGCTGCATCCAATCACAGGCTGCAGCAGTCACATGGACTGCCGCGTCATCCAGGGAGGTCGTGCTGGATGTCAAGAGAGGGACGCGTCACCAAGACAACGGCCGGGTAAGTATGAATTTCTTTTACTTTTACTAGGGAAAGATCTGTCACTTCTCTCTATCCTGCACTGATAGAGAGAAGGGAAGTACTTTCACCTCAATACACAACGGCTAATCCGCATGAATTTAATGCCCATTTTAGGCAGAGCCGCAACAGAATCTGCAACGCAGATTATGTGCAGCATTGATGCGGACAGTGGCGGGAGAAATACGCCACGTCTGGTCATGCCCTTATAGTTATTCCACATTTTGGAAAACGACTGTAGATGCATTAGTTATGCTTTATCATAGCATATTTCTATGGCATAAATCACTTGATATCATATATTAAAGAGTACCTGTCACCTCTCTTGACATGTCTGTTATAGTAAATAATTGTATTCCCTACAAAATAACAATTCTTTGTTGTGATGTTCCTCTGTTATTCCTCCTACAAATGTATGAATAAATTCACTGTGGTTACCAGTTGGGGGTGTGTCCCTGCACAGACTGACACTGTCCAATCAGTGCTGACAGAGTGAGACTGTGTAGGAACACGCCCCTCAGACAATGTGAATACATAAAAAAGGAATAACAGAGGAAAGGCATAATGCAGAGTTCTAAGAAAAGATGCTCCAGAAGTGTGATTTTAATTAAAAAGTATTTAATAAAACACAAGAGAACTGACAGGTCATCTTTAAAGGTTATGTACACCTTTGAAATCTATGTTACCGATCACATCTACGTTCATAACTTAGATGTGATTGATTCCAGGTGGATCCTGCGTGTCAGAGACAAGCAGGACCCGCTGACAATGAGCTCGTCAGTGCCACTGACCTGACGGACTCAGGTCTCAGCGCAAGATACAGCTGCTCTGTATACAGTATACAAAGCAGCTGTATCTGAAAAAGTAAAAATTATTTTTAATAACAAGTATTTAGAAAGTTGCATCAAACACACTGATACACATTTGCACACACATATATATATATATATATATATATACATACTGTACGTATCTATCTATCTATCTATCTATCTATCTATCTATCTATCTATCTATCTATCTATCTATCTATCTATCTATCTATCTATCTATCTATCTATCTATCTATCTATCTATCTATGTACACGTATGTATGTATATATATATATATATATATATATATATATATATATATACATGCATAAATGATTTCAAAGGTGTACATAGCCTTAAATATACAAGTCTTTATTTCCATATGATTTTTGACCAAAGTTTGCATAAATAATAAAAATCCACTCACAATATAATTTTTTTGATATTTTTTTTTTTCAGTTAAACTGAAATAACTTATACATATTCAGGAACCAATGACCATAGCTTGAATAATCTTGAACAGACAAGAGAAAGAGAGAAATAAAGGACACATGCAAGAGATAACATTGAGAACGGAAGGCCGGAGTGAAGATGTGTGAAAAGGCACCAAGCAAGACAATTGAGTCCGATAGACGTGACCAGACTGAAGAACACCCCCGATTCCTACTAGGCTTTTTTTTTCCCCCTCCTAGTTCCAGATCAGCAGTGTGAAAGATTACTCTGTTCATCTCATAAAACGTAGAGGGAAGAAAAGGCTTCAGCTGGCTTCTCGAAGGGAATTTTCATTGACGATGAGAAAAGGAAGGAGACGAGAGGTTGACGATGAGATAAAATTCAAAAACACCGTAAAAAAATTATGAAAAAATATGTAGAGGCTGAGGCTTACTTTTTTGTGATTAAATATCAGTGAACACAAGCGTCCAGTCTGACGATGGCTGAGATTGTACGAATTTACATAAATTCCCGCTGAACCATTCACATATTCATAAATAATATTTATGTCTGAAATGGAGTTTTTAATAGAACCGTCTTGTTCCGATGATATTTTATGTAGCAAAGAAAAACGCATTCATAACATTTTCGGTTACAGAGGATCGTATTATACGGCACATTATATAATCCTAGAATCATCATGACTATAATAGCCCAAAAAATAGAAAAGACCATTTAGACATATCACTTACATTGGAAAAGTGTTTTCCTTAAATGGTTAGGGAGGGTATCCAAGATTAAAGAAGTTGTCTCATAAAGAAAACTGCTGTGCTATTAGAGCATATGAACAGCATAGAGGTGGGGTCCCCAGCTTGGGAACCCCTCTACTATGAGCCAGAACACACCTGTTCACACTTACCGACCCAGCTTGTACATGTATTACATCTAAGGCTGGATTCACACGAGCATGTTCGGTCCGTAAAGGACGGAACGTATTTCGACCACAAGTCCCTGACCGAACACACTGCAGGGAGCCGGGCCCTAGCATCATAGTTATGTACGACGCTGGGAGTCCCTGCCTCTCTGTGGAACTGCTGTCCCGTACTGAAAACATGATTACAGTACGGGACAGTTGTCCCGCCGCGAGCGTCGTACATAACTATGATGCTAGGAGCCCGGCTCCCTGCAGTGTGTTCGGTCCGGGACTTGCGGCCGAAATACATTCCGTCCTTTACGGACCGAAAATGCTCGTGTGAATCCAGCCTAATGCTAAATTTCCCTTGCAGTGTGGTAGGTGATTGTCGGAGTTTAGAGAAGTCGAATAAGGTTTTTTTTTCTTTGGTGAGATAAGCTGCAGTAATTTTTCGGATTTCCATTTTGGTTTTTTTCCCTCCCCACCTTCCAAAATCCATACCCTTTTTTAATTTATCCATCAATAAAGTCATATAAGGGCTTGATTTTTGCGGGATGAGTTGTCATTTTTCATGGCACCATTGTACCATATAATGTGCTAGGAAACTGGAGAAAAATTATTTGTGGGGTTAAATCGGAATAAAAACAGCGATTCCTCCATTGTTTTTTTGGGTTGTGTTTTTATGGCATTCACCGTGTAATAAAATGGCATGTTAACTTTATTCTGTAGGTCAATACAATTATAGCAATACCAAATTTTTTTAATTTTTTTTTAATGTTGTACTATTTCAGGGCTAGTTCACACTGAGGTTTTTTTTTACGCTGTTTTTTACGCGGAAACCGCAGCAGAAAGCGAACAAAAAAAACGGCCGAAATTGCGTCCCATTGATTTCAATGGGACACGGAGGCGTTTTTACCCGCGAGCAGAAAGAAAAACGCTCGTGGAAAAAGAAAGCAACATACTCTTTCTTCCCGAGGTTCCGTCTCTAACCTCCCATTGAAATCAATAAGAGGCAGAGAAAGCGTTTTTCGTGGCTCTTTTTTGGCCACGGTACTCAATGGCCACGGGTGAAAAAAGCCGCTGAAAACTCTGCAAAAAAAAGCGGAACAAAAAAGTGCAGACAGGTCAAATTCTGCCTCAAAATTCCTGAAGGAATTTTAAGGTAGATTTTCCTGCCTGCAAAAAACGCTGTGTGAACAGGGTCTAAACAAGGAAAAAATGAATTGTGAAAAATAAAATGTATTTTGTATTAACATATTCTGAGAGCCATAACTTTTTAATTTCTCCATCGATTGAGCTGTGAGGGCTTATTTTTTGTGTCGTTTTTATTGGCACCATTGTGGGGTAAATGCGAGTTTTTTAACTTTTATTACATTCTTTGTAAGAGATGAGGTGACCAAAAAGCAGCGATTCTGGCTGTTTTACTTTTTTTTTTTTTTATTGGCTTTACCGTGTCGGGTTAAATAATGTTATATTGAAATAGTTCAGACTTTTAAGGACGTGGCGATACCAATTATACTTGTTGTTGTCTTTTTTTACAATGCCTTTGTTTTTGTTTTTTTTTACTTTTCAATATTTTTTTTGTACATAAAATTTGTTATTTTACTTTTCTTCACTTTTTTTTTATTAGTTCCCCTACAGGAACATGAAACAGCGATCGTTGGATCACTTGCACGATATACTGCAATACTAATGTTTTACAGTATATCGTGAGTCATCTATTAAGCCCTGTCGGAGGTATAGCAGGAGGGCCGATACAAAGTCAGAAGGGGTTGCCCCCTACTTTCTAACGGCTTAGATGCAACGATCGCTTTTGTCTGTGGCATCTAAGGGATTAAACAAGTGGGACCCCGCTCATTACAGTAAAGTGTCGGCTATTACATACAGCCAACACCAGCATAGTATGAAGCGGCTCAGCCCGAGAAAATTGTGTCAGCTACAATCACATTGTATGAAGAGGGATAATAATAAATATATAAATATGTACTGACTTGAAATATTATACCTGTATGTATACATGTCTACTTAAAGGGGGTGTCTGATTTAGAAAACCTATTTTCAAATACACTAGGGAGAATCTAAGGAGTTTCGGATCCTCACATATTAGCCAGGATATAGGATGGCTACAAAGAGTGTCTTTCTCTCCCTCTGGAGGACCCGGTATGTCAGTGCATTATATTGATTTAATTGGCAACTGTGTAATGCTTCATTCTCCCTGTGGAGGCGCTGCCGGAAAATTAAACACTTGCTGCTGGGTTCAGATTACAGATGACTGGGTTTCCCAGCACCAAAACTTTATGCAATAAGCTAATAAAAGTGAAAAACCACTTTAAAGGGTGTATTCCACTGAAAAGAATACCGTACTAAAGATATATGTTATTTAAAGGGTGTTGTGGTTATAGAATTGAACAATATTTTATAACAAACACATTATTGAGGTCCAGAAGTTAATGGCCACTTTCGGTAATGAAATGAAGAGTAAGGCCAGTGAGACAGCACAATGAGCTTCCCCTCTCAACAGGAACCATCATATATATATAAACAATCTAGGGGGAAAAATGACCTGAGGTTTCATTCTGCCCCCCAAACATTCAGTCTGATAATGTAAACTCAGTCCTACTGATTTTATATTAGCAAGAAGTATGGCACAGAAATAAAAGAGTATCACTACAAGAACAGGACCTTGCTACTTAGAGGTTTTTTGTAACCAAGGAGACACATAGGTCGGCATGCGAGCTGCGACAAAATGGAATTCAATTTTTGATCAACTGTAATAATCTTTATGGTATTTCCACATCTTCCTTTCATTTCAATAAGGAGGGATTGTACAAATAAAGACTTTCTGTTAGCAGTATGACCCTTCATTTTATTATTGTTCTTCAAAAAGTGAATTTAAAGGCACAAAGCAATTACAATTTACAACTGAATGGTCTGGTAAAAAGAAACAGAATAATCAATAATAAAAAATAAATAATAAATAATACTTTTGATTATATGCATACATAAAAAATGTGTGGTTCCACCTGGAGTCCTTCCGTATTGTAAAATTATTTGTGGGGGTTGCAGCAGTTTGATCCACAAAAATCAGACATTTATGGCATACTTTATTAATATGCCTTCAATGTCTTTAGGTAAATGGACCTGTCAGCTATTCTGCGTGGTATAGTATAGAGGACATGTCAGCTCTCCTGTGTGGTGTAGTATAAAGGATCAGTCAGCTCTCCTGCCTGGTGTAGTAAAGAGGAGCTGTCAGCTCTCCTGTGTGGTGTAGTATAGAGGACCTGTCAGCTCTCCTGTGTGGTGTAGTATAGAGGACCTGTCAGCTCTCCTGTGTGGTGCAGTATAGAGGATCTGTCAGCTCTCCTGTGTGGTGTAGTATAGAGGAGCGGTCAGCTCTCCTGTCTGGTGTAGTAAAGAGGAGCTGTCAGCTCTCCTGTGTGGTGTAGTATAAAGTATCTGTCAGTTCCCCTGTGTGGTGTAGTATAGAGGACCTATCTGCTTTCATGTGTGGTATAGTATAGAGGATCGGTAAGCTCTCCAATGTGGTGTAGTATAGAGGAGCTGTCAGCTCTCCTGTGTGGTGTAGTATAGAGGGCATGTCAGCTTTCCTGTGTGGCATAGTGTAAAGGATCTGTCAGCACTTCTGTGTGGTGTAGCATAGAGGATTTGTCAGTTCTCCTGTGTGGTGTATTATAGAGGATCTGCCAGCATTCTGCTATGGTGTAGTATAGAGAATTTGTCAGCTCTCCTATGTGGTGTAGTATAGAGGATCTGTCAGTTCTCCTGTGTGGTGTAGTATAGAGGATATATCAGCTATCCTGTGGGGTGTAGTATAGAGGATCTGTCAGTTCTCCTGTGTGGTGTAGTATAGAGGACCTGTCAGCTCTCCTTTGTGGTGTCATATAGGGGATCTGTCAACTCTCCTGTGTGGTGTAGTATAAAGGACCTGTCAACTTTCCTACGTGGTATAGTAAAGAGGATCTGTCAGCTCTCCTGTGTGGTGTAGTATAGAGGGCATGTCAGCTCTCCTGTGTGGCATAGTATAAAGGATCTGTCAGCATTTTTCCATGGTGTAGTATAGAGGAGCTGTCAGCTCTCCTGTGTGATGTAGTATAAGGGACCTGTCAGCTTTCCTACGTGGTATAGTAAAGATGATCTGTCAGCTCTCCTGTGTGGTGTAGTATAGAGGATCTATTAGCTCTCCTGTGTGGTGTAGTATAGAGGATCTGTCAGCTCTCCTGTGTGGTGTAGTATGGAGGAGCTGTCACCTCCCCTGTGTGGTGTAGTACAGAGGATCTGTCAGCTCTCCTGTGTGGTGTAGTATAGAGGATCTGTCAGCTCTCTTGTGTCGTTTAGTATAGAGTAACTGTCAGCTCTCCTGTGTAGTGTAGAGTAGTATAGAGGATCTGTCAGCTCTCCTGTGTGGTGTAGTATAGAGGATCTGTCAGCACTCCTGTGTGGTGTAGTATAGAGGAGATGTCAGCTCTCCTGTGTGGTGTAGTATAGAGGATCTGACAGCTCTCCCGTCTGGTGTAGTATAGAGGATCTGTCAGCTCTCCTGTGTGGTGTAGTATAGAGAATCTGTCAGCTCTCCTGTGTGGTGTAGTATAGAGGACCTGTCAGCTCTCCTGTGTGGTGTAGTATAGAGGATCTGTCAGCTCTCCTGTGTGGTGTAGTATAGAGGATCTATTAGCTCTCCTGTGTGGTGTAGTATAGAGGAGCTGTCAGCTCTCCTGTGTGATGTAGTATAAGGGACCTGTCAGCTTTCCTACGTGGTATAGTAAAGAGGATCTGTCAGCTCTCCTGTGTGGTGTAGTATAGAGGATCTATTAGCTCTCCTGTGTGGTGTAGTACAGAGGATCTGTCAGCTCTCCTGTGTGGTGTAGTATAGAGGATCTGTCAGCTCTCCTGTGTGGTGTAGTATAGAGGATCTGTCAGCACTCCTGTGTGGTGTAGTATAGAGGAGATGTCAGCTCTCCTGTGTGGTGTAGTATAGAGGATCTGACAGCTCTCCCGTCTGGTGTAGTATAGAGGATCTGTCAGCTCTCCTGTGTGGTGTAGTATAGAGAATCTGTCAGCTCTCCTGTGTGGTGTAGTATAGAGGACCTGTCAGCTCTCCTGTGTGGTGTAGTATAGAGGATCTGTCCGCTCTCCTGTGTGGTGTAGTATAGAGGAGCGGTCAGCTCTCCTGTGTGGTGTAGTATAGAGGACCTGTCAGCTCTCCAGTGTGGTGTAGTATAGAGGAGCGGTCAGCTCTCCTGTGTGGTGTAGTATAGAGGATCTGTCAGCTCTCCTGTGTGGTGTAGTATAGAGGAGCGGTCAGCTCTCCTGTGTGGTGTAGTTCAACGTTCCTGACAGTGCACTTGACTTTTTTAGTAAATACTTTTATTCCCTTTAAAATAACAGAAATTGAGCACTTTTTAAAAAAAAAAAAAAAAAAAAAAGACTGCAACATGCCGCTCCCTTGTTAATCCTTCTGAAAATATATAAATAAATTGACCACTTGGTGATACGATTCTAATTTTTAAAATTTTTAAAAGGTATGTGACTGGACAGTGACAGATTATGTTTTATACCATCCCTTTTAGCAAAGAGAATGGAAAGACCTAGTTGTCAATTTATTCATATATTTCCATGAGGAATAACAGGGGAACGGCATAATGCAGAATTTTAAGAAAATATTTTCCAAAATGTTTATTTTATGGGGAATACACGTATTTACTACACCACACAGGAGAACGTTTAGGACTGCTTTAAATGGGTTTTCCCCATCTTAAACATTTATGGAATAACCCCTGCAAATATAATCAATAATAACAATATAAATACTATCACTTATAATGAAATACTTCACTAGTCTTATTCCTATTTTGTGACATTGTCTTGAGAAATCTGACAAGGATCTAATACTTCCTGTGGTTTTTGCAGGATTTAATGAACAGTCTGGATTGCATCTTAGCCTAGATAGATATAAGGACGGAGATACCCCAGACATACAGAAGAGAGAAGCCATAGCCTATTATCCGCAGATCAGAACCTGTCACTCAGGTGACAGTCATCCAGCCAGGGATCTTACTCAATTATACACGCCTCAAAGAATATTGTCGATTGCATTCATATTTATGAGATGCAAAGAGATAAGGAAAATCCTTCAAGACAAGGCTCAAAAACCTGTTCTTAGATATATATAAATAAAATTTTTAATGCACTATAACGTATATATATATATACACATATACAATATTACTTCTTACATATATACTGTATACTGAGTCAGAAGACATTATATGTGCAGCTTGTCCAGCCACATGGGGGCCTGGTAGGCAAGGTATGAGCAAAAACATAAAAAAATATTTAATTAAAATCATTAGATTTAAATTCTTCTGTATCTAGATATTGCTGTTACATTATTTGTATGGCGCCCCCTGGTGTCTTTTGACTCTTACTCAGAACATTGACCTTATGTGTCCATTGCCGGTAGTCGCACATGCTCAGTAGCTCCCACTGGATCGTCAGAGTGGCACCTGCTATTGTGCAGGCCATCCACTAAGCACTAGAAATAACTTCTCCCCGGCACTGGTCGCATTCGGTGACATTTTGAGAGGGAATCAAACTAAGGGGGGGGGGGGGCATAACAAGTATATACAGCAATACCCACAGGAGCATTTTTTTTTTATTGATTTCAATTGAAATATTATGCTTTGCACAAACTAACAGACAAGTTTAATATATAATCATGGGACAAACACATCATTCCTTTCATCTAATTGTATTTATTAAAATTAATCTAAAACCGTCTCACCCAGTCAGCACTGATTGGACATGGTCAGTCTGTGCAGGGACACAACCCCAACTGGTAACACCCAGTTGTCAATTTATTCATACATTTCTAGGAGGAATAACAGAGGAACCGCACAATGTAGAGTTCTAAGAAAATATGCTCTGGAATTGTTATTTCATGGGGAATACAAATATTTACAAAAACAGACATGTCAGGAGAGGTGATAGGTCCACTTTAAATAAGAGTTACAGCTTAAAAAGGTCCAGGTTTTTATATTGCATGTTCTAACAAGACCCTCAAATTATGGGGAGCCATTGCTGGAAACCTCCATAATGCTTCACTATATCAGGTAGGAGCCACTGTGTAATTGACATTTGGATAACAGAAAGATGAAGAGCTACATCAATGGTTGTCAACACCAGTTGACCTAACCTGAGATAGCCCCCCCCCACCCAAAAAAAAAGTGTTACATACCCTATTACTATAAAAATTGTCTATAGTGGATAAATAGTGTCTATAGTAAAACACCCCTATAAAGTCTAGTATTGGCAATTGGTAATGAGTTATCACACATAGATGTAGCAGAGCTAAGTTTGTCATTTGACACAACTCATTATGATGTTATGATATTGTTTTACATAGGGCTAACATTTTTATCTAACTAGGTAAGTTAGCACGATCCAGAAAAAGCGCGACAAATTCAGCTCTGCTACATCCAGTCTCAGTCTCTGATCCAAACCTGCTTTATCCTTTCCTGAGGTTACCTCTATCAGTATACAGCTGTGCGCAGAACACAAGCCCTGTCAGTCCATCCCGGCATCCCTGTGAATACGTTACCCCATCCTACTAATCTCCAGATCTGTGACAGCTCATTTTCCCAGGCAGCCGGCGACTGGTCACAATTCCAGATGATAATCTCGTCTGCTCCTTTTGGGGTCTTTATAATTCTACATACACCATCGCTCAGTCGCGTCAGTCTATAATCTCCAGTGATTTCAAATGAAATGCAAGGGTAATTCAAAAAGCAGGAAATATGAGGAAAATAAAGTCCTGATAGAATTTCAACAGCATTTCCTGTGATCTGTCCGCACATTGCGGCTTACGAGACACAATGGTTTATGAGTCGCCATAGTCGACATTTTCATCTTGATAGGAAATAATGAAAACTTCTGTCTGTAAATTGCAGGTTGGGTCAGATACATAATATCCGCAGCATCGTATTAATAATGTCTTGGTTTAAATATAATATGGAAATGTCAATTACAGGTAGAATATCAATTTTACTGAATTTACACTTACATTATAGGGAATTACATATTCAGTTATTCCATAATTGATCTGATAATAGAGGAAGAGGGCAATGAGAAATATAACCCCTTAAAAAGGACCCGTCACCTCTCCTGACACGTCTGTTGTAGTAAATTATTGTATTTCCCATGAAATAACAACTCTGGAACTTGTTTTCTTAGTAGACAACCTAAACGCGAACCATAAGGGAACATGTCCCCTAAAGAAATAATAAGCAAAATGTTTGCAAAAGTCGAAAATCTCTATTAAATATGATATACAATAATATAACCAGAATAAAAAGGATGGACCACATATGGAGAAGAAAAACAATATTGTCAGATGTGAAAGACCAGTGACAAACAGTAACAACCGATCGTCAGCGGCCAAAAACCACTCATGTAACCCACAAAAAGAAAATATATATATATATATATATATATATATATATATATATATATATATACACTACCGTTCAAAAGTTTAGGGTCACTTAGAAATTTCCTTATTTTTGAAAGAAAAGCACAGTTTTTTTCAATGAAGATAACGTTAAATTAATCAGAAATACACTCTATACATTGTCAATGTGCTAAATGACTATTCTAGCTGCAAACGTCTGTTTTTTAATACAATATCTACATAGGTGTATAGAGGCCCATTTCCAGCAACCATCACTCCAGTGTTCTAATGGTACATTGTGTTTGCTAACTGTGTTAGAAGGCTAATGGATAATTAGAAAACACTTGAAAACCCTTGTGCAATTATGTTAGCACCGCTGTAAACAGTTTTGCTGTTTAGAGGAGCTATAAAACTGACCTTCCTTTGAGCTAGTTGAGAATCTGGAGCATTACATTTGTGGGTTCGATTAAACTCTCGAAATGGCTAGAAAATGAGAGCTCTCATGTGAAACTCGACAGTCTATTCTTGTTCTTAGAAATGAAGGCTATTCCATGCGAGAAATTGCCAAGAAACTGAAGATTTCCTACAACGGTGTGTACTACTCCCTTCAGAGGACAGCACACACAGGCTCTAACCAGAGTAGAAAGAGAAGTGGGAGGCTCCGCTGCACAACTGAGCAACAAGACAAGTACATTAGAGTCTCTAGTTTGAGAAATAGACGCCTCACAGGTCCTCAACTGGCAGCTTCATTAAATAGTACCCGCAAAACGCCAGTGTCAACGTCTACAGTGAAGAGGTGACTCCAGGATGCTGGCCTTCAGGGCAGAGTGGCAAAGAAAAAGCCATATCTGAGACTGGCTAATAAAAGGAAAAGATTAATATGGGCAAAAGCACACAGACATTGGACAGAGGAAGATTGGAAAAAAGTGTTATGGACAGACGAATCGAAGTTTGAGGTGTTTGGATCACACAGAAGAACATTTGTGAGACGCAGAACAACTGAAAAGATGCTGGAAGAGTGCCTGACGCCATCTGTCAAGCATGGTGGAGGTAATGTGATGGTCTGGGGTTGCTTTGCTGCTGGTAAAGTGGGATATTTGTACAAGGTAAAAGGGATTTTGAATAAGGAAGGCTATCACTCCATTTTGCAACGCCATGCCATACCCTGTGGACAGCGCTTGATTGGAGCCAATTTCATCCTACAACAGGGCAATGACCCAAAGCACACCTCCAAATTATGCAAGAACTATTTAGGGAAGAAGCAGGCAGCTGGTATTCTATCTGTAATGGAGTGGCCAGCGCAGTCACCAGATCTCAACCCCATAGAGCTGTTGTGGGAGCAGCTTGACCGAAAGGTACGCAAGAAGTGCCCATCAAGCCAATCCAACTTGTGGGAGGGGTTTCTGGAAGCATGGGGTGAAATTTCTCCCGATTACCTCAGCAAATTAACAGCTAGAATGCCAAAGGTCTGCAATGCTGTAATTGCTGCAAATGGAGCATTCCAAGACCAAAGCAAAGTTTGAAGGAGAAAATTATTATTTCAAATAAAAATCATTATTTCTAACCTTGTCAATGTCTTGACTATATTTTCTAGTCATTTTGCAACTCATTTGATAAATATAAGTGTGAGTTTTCATGGAAAACACGAAATTGTCTGGGTGACCCCAAACTTTTGAACGGTAGTGCATATATATATATAGATGGAATGGTATGTGCTAAAGTATTAAGCCCACTTGTAAGTAGTAACTAGTGGTAAAATATCCACATATAGAAAAAGTACAATGCACATAGAATAGTATAGGATGTCTAAATAGCCCAATACTGAGATGCAGGCAAAGAGACAAGGGAAGTAAATAGGAAGTGATCGTACAGCAACAATTTAGAGACATAAGCACATACCCTGAGACATGGTGGGGAGAGGAAATGGCAACCTCAGGACTGGATGAAAAATAATTGATAACTGGGTGTTACCAGTTGGGGGTGTGTCCCTACACAGACTGAAATTGTCCAATCAGTGCTGACAAAGTGAGACTGTGTAGGGACACGCCCCTTTGACAAGGGTAACGGTAACACCCAGTTGTTAATTTAGTCATAATTTTCTAAGAGGATTAACAGAGGAATGACACAATGCAGACTTCTAAGAAAATATTTCCAGAATTGTTAAATCATGGGGAATTCAATTATTTACTAAAATAGACATGTCAGGAGAGGTGGCCAGTCCCCTTTAAAGATACAGCCAGTTTTAGTCTTAGGGAAAAAATTATAATTTTTTCATCCTTGCCTTCCGAGAGCCATATTTGTTTTCATTTTTTACATCAAATTAACCATATGAGGACCAGTTGTAATTTTAATGTCACCATTTTAAAGTACGTATAATGTATTGGAAACATTTGTATTAATTTGTTTTGTGGGTGGTGGAAAAAAAACAGCAATTCCACCATGTTTTTTTCCGCATTCATTGTGCTGTATAAATTACATATTTATATTTCTCTAGCATTTTAATTGGAGAAAAAAAGGGTATTTTTGTTGTTTTTTTCCCCTTTTTTTATACATTGTATTAAAAAAAAAATATTACCTAAACTACTGTATGTGATGGGTTGATCGTTTATATAATATACTGCAATACTTCTTTATTGCAATGTATTATGCCTGTCAGTGTAAGGGTATGTTCACACTACAGCGTCCGTAACGGCCGAAATTACGGGGCTGTTTTCAGGAGAAAACAGCCCCGTCATTTCAGCCGTAACGGCATGTGCAGGCGCTTGAACGCCGCGTCCAATACGGACGTAAATGGCGCTGCTTTTCATTTGAGTCAATGAATAAAGGCTCCAATTACGTCCCAAGAAGTGACAGGACTCTTCTTTGGCGCGGGCGTCTATCTACGCGCCATCTTTTGACAGCGACGCGTAAATATACGCCTCGTGTGAACAGACAAACGTCAGCCCATTGCTTTCAATGGGCAGATGTTTGTCAATGCTAACGAGGCGCATTTTCGTACGTAATTCGGGGGTTAATACGCCCGAATTACATCCGTAAATAGGCCGTGTGAACATACCCTAATGCTGACAGTCAGGTGTACTAAGATGGCAAACCTGGGGACCTTTATTAGTCGCCCGGCTGCCATGACAACCCATCAGCATCCCAGGATGACATCGCCAGTGGCCGATAGGGTGACCACTTAGATGAGATCTCCTCCAAATAGTAGTACAAAGGAACCGCAGTGCTCCAGTGAATGGTGCTTCCGTATGGGGTCATCCGTATATATGGATGATCAATTCAGAAAGTGTAGTAGCCCCTTTACTCGGCTGATCAGTGAGAGGGCAAAAGGACCGTAAGCCCACTGACCAAATATTAATAGTCTTCCTAAGCATAGACCATCAAAGTTTTAGTCTCAGAAAATCACTTTAATGTGGTTTTCCAGTCCCTAAAAATGTATGGTGTGTCCTCAGGATAGGTCATCAATATTTGATCATCAGCGTCCGACTCCTGGGAACCCCATCGGTCAGCTGTTTTGAAGGGGCCCACGTTCGTACGAGCGCTTCTTCCCCTTCATTACGGTCACTGCTGAATCGCCAAGAGATCAGTAGTGGTGATTCACAGTAGTACAACCTTCTCCCATTGATGTGAATGGGAGAAGGTAGTAATACTGTGAATCGCTGCTACTGCTGTGTTGGCGATTCACAGTATGAGCAGTAAGGGAAATGAAGGGGAAGCAGCACTTGTACAAGTGCTGCGGCACCTTCAAAACAACTGATCGGTGGGGGTCCCGGCAGTCAGACCCCGACCGATGAAATATTGATTGCCATACATTTTTAAGGACTGGACAAGCTGTTTAATTTACCCCCATGTTACCCAGTGAACCTGTCAGTAAAATACATAAATGACAGCTAATATTCTGTCTATGGCGCAGCATTCACGCGTTTTGACTATGAATAGACCCTAATAGTATATTCAGATGTAGCGGTCATGTAGCAGATTTTTGTCGCTACTCGTGCGCTCGGCTGTGTCTGTATCTTACATAGACCTGTATGTAGACTTATGCATACTGTGCTGGTACTCTTCTTTTACTTCAGGAGAGAACGAGGGACATGAAAACCCAAACCTGTCTCGGTAGGGGTCCCAGCACTAAAATATTTCTCTTATTCAGATTTATCACAATGCACAAACTATGCAAAATTCAGTCTGCTACGAAGTATAAAAAAAGCTGCAAATGTATTAAAAAAGTGTATCTTACAGGATGAAACATAGGAAGAAATCTTGCTGTAGATGTAATAAGATCCAATGTTAGATTTGTCAAATAAATGGCAGCGCAGAAGACTAATAAACTCAGCAAATACCTCACAGGTTGGCCCAGTTTCTATATTTAAGATGTAGCTTTAAAGAAATAATTTAATCTGCACAAGTAAATATAGTTCTGGTAATTCACAGTTTAGGAAAGGAGATTGTTCTTTACTGAAAATAAAGAGTCATAGGCACACCACCGGAAAAAACAAACCTTAGCTGTACTGAGAATTCTCCTTCCTATATCAGCTAGCTTCTGGGCAAAAGAAGTAACTAAGCTACAGCAGCCATTTCTGGCAACTGCATAGCTATCATTTAGTCACAGGGTCACCCAGGCTTCAAAGAAATGTATAGTCTCTGCTCTCTTCTCACTCCTCCCCTTTCTGTGGCTCCTTCTCCTCCTAGTTTTATACAGTGCCCACCAAAAGTTCCAGAACACCCTCACAACTTTTGAATGGCTCGAGGTAGAGGGTTGAAATTTGGTGGGATTTATGGGGTCATAAAATCTACCAGCCAAAAAAAAAACACCCCCCACCCCCTTGGGAGCACTGGGGTGGGCAAGGGAAGCAAAATCTTAAATGGCACGGGGGGGGGGGGTAGAGTGGGGGCTCATTTGAAAGCTCTTTTCAATACAAAAAACGATGCTACAAATGATTTTGCGATAGGATTTTTTTTCGCTGAGATATTTAACCGTAAAATTATCATCTGCATTATCGGCTACAGTCGGTGTGAGCATTACCCAAAATGTAACGCGCGGGTAGAATCCTAAATGTGTGTGCGCGCGTGTGCGTGTGTGTGAGCTTGGGAATGTCACATCAAGGTGACTTTCAATTACATATAATTACAATCGGCCTCGGCGATACAAAATGGACCTTGTCTACGATTGTAACATGATTTCAGGTGTAGACATTTTGGTAGTCGCTTGTTGTGCTCCACTCGAGACAGATGTATGAGGATTATCATGTAGTGAGCAGAACATCTAAAGCTTTTTCATCATTACTCGCATGTTTGGGTCTTCCGGATCTTGGTGCGTCTTTAATTGAACCGGTTATTTCGAAACGATGAACCGTTCCTTTAACAGTTGACAATGAAATTGGAACACGGATAGGATAAGCGGCATTGCATAAAGCCGCTACTTCTCGGTAGCATCTTATTTTTCCTTCGCCATACCCTCTCATCATCAATAAAGTGATCCTTTCCATTTCGGTCAAATGTATTATGTGATATGACAATAGAAATTTACAAAAATGAAAATTACTCTCCGAATTACCGCTTTCTGAAATTCACAAGCGACTACCGAAATGTGTACACATGAAATCATGTTACAGTCGTAGACAAGGTCCATTCTGTATCGCCGAGGCCGATTGTAATAATACGTAATTTAAAGTCACCTTGATATGACATTCCCAAGCACACACACCCACGCACGCACACGCGCCCACATATATTTAGGATTTTATCCGCACGATACATTTTGGGTAATGCTAACACCGGCGGTAGCCGATAATGAAGATGATAACTTTAAAGTTAAATATCTCAGCGAAAAAAATCCTATCTCAAAATCGATTGCGGCATTGTTTTCATATTGAAAAGGGCTTTCAAATGAGCCCCCACTCGACCCCCCGTGCCATTTAAGATTTTGCTGCCCCCGCCCACACCACTGCCCCCAAGGGGGTGGGGGTGTGTTTTTTTTTTGCGTTAACTGGTAGATTTCATGACCCCATTAAATCCCGAACACACTTCTAATGCCTCCCTATAACAAAGGTATTCTCCCTTAGGCCTTATTCAGATGAGCGTATTTCACGTCCGTGTGCTGTCCGTTTAAAATACGGACAGCACAGGGACCCATGCAATTCAATGGGGCTATTCACACGTCCGTGTTTTTTCACGCAGCATGTGTCCGTTGCATGAATCTCACTGCATGTCCGATTTTGGTCCGTGTTTGCGGACCACGTCACCCTTTGAAGTCAATGGGTTTCGTAAAAAAAAAAACGGACAGCACACGGATGACATCTGTGTGCTGTCAGTATTTTTCACGCACCAGTTGCTAAAGAAATTATGAAAAAAAAAAAACAGGAACACTGATACCACACGGAACTGAAATACGCTCCGTTTTTTTCCGGACGCAAATCGGATACGCTCGTCTGAATAAGGCCTTAGAAGCATTTTGATGTTTCTGTATAAAAATGGTGCTATATTGTAGTAGACTATGGTGCCATGGACTTATATGAGTGCCATATTAAGGCTCCGTAGCTTTTGCGTAGTCATAATATGACTGTGTGCATGATGCTTTATAGTAATACTTAAAGATCTGCTTTAAGTAATATTTTTTAAAGGAGAAAGTAGACCTATCATAATATAAAGTGATGCAGGGAGGAATGACGCACCGATACCCCAGGCTAAAGTGTACTGTGTCTTGTCTTGTCATGAATTATGAATAACCTGAAGAATGTTAAGATTCACAAAGGAGATTTTCTGAGCTTCCTATTGATTTTCAGTAGTCAACACTACGTGTCTCTCTCAGCCAAGGATTTATCTTTTAAGCTTGCTAGAAGGACATGTAGGTTCGCCTATAGTGATCTTCTACTTGTATATTAGGACCCTGCGTGGACCTATTATATAAATGCTATACATGCAGTGTACTGTAGTGTTGAGCCCCACCCCTGAGGACTCAATCCATTATCATATATTCAGTATGTTCTATGGTACATGGACATATTGGGGTAGACATGGCAAAAACTAGAAACATTACACAAATGGTGCACATTTAAAGAGGATCTGTCACCTTTCCTGTCTGTTTTAGGAAATACTTGTATTCCCCGTGAAATATTAAATCTCAAGCATCATTACTTAGAATATTGCATTATGCCCTTCCTCTATTATTCCTCTGACAATTCATGAATAAATTGACAACTGGGTGTTACCAGTTGGGGGTGTGTCCCTAAACAGACTGACTCTGTCCAATCAGTGCTAACAGAATTACATTGTGTAAGGACACGCCCTTTTAACAAGGAGAATGGTTACACCCAGTTGTTAATTTATTCATACATTTCTAGGAGGAATAACAGAGGAAAAGCACAACGCAAAGTTCTAAGAAAAGATACTCAAGAATTGTCATTTCATTGGGATGACAAGTATTTATTAAAATAGACATGTCAGGAGAGGTGAAAGTTCCTCTATATATAAATGTAGGCCTAGAAAAAGATGTAGTTATGCCTTAATTAACCAAAGTCTGAGGCCTCATGCACAGCGCCGTTTTATGGCTCACTATATTATTTTAACGGATCTGTAATATGTCGACCATGCTATGGTCAATATTATACACCCATGTCCTCCATATAAAATATTTTTTTTCCTCATGGATTCTATATTACAAATTGAGACATGCTCGCGTGACGTATTATGAACGTCTTTATACAAATCTTTATAGTGGTCAAAGCTTTGTTTTTCTGATACAGACCTCAAAATCCCATGAAAAGACAAAGTGATAGGACACAATTCTGCCAGCAGCCACTAGAGAGAGCTTACAGTATACTGTGTTATTATCCTATGTATCAACAGTATGCTCTTTAGCTCCCTCTAGTGGTATTTTATTCTT
This sequence comes from Rhinoderma darwinii, assembly GCF_050947455.1. Lineage (NCBI taxonomy): Eukaryota > Metazoa > Chordata > Amphibia > Anura > Rhinodermatidae > Rhinoderma > Rhinoderma darwinii. The sequence goes on from NC_134687.1 coordinate 613,942,630, forward strand.
TAACTATATCTATGCTGGGCATTGGGAGCACTGTATCAGAAAATATAGAGCTCTGACTCCTTGTCTAGATATTTTAATAAATTAATTCGAATAAATATGTGTACCTATGTAGATCATAGTTACAAAACCCTAAAGTGATGGTCAAAAAAAATAAATCTCACCTGTACAGATGTAGCCAAGTTTATCTTGACTCTGATAACTTGCTGCAGCGTGATATCACACAACAAAAGTCATTGAAAAGTCATTGAAAAAGTCAAGTTAAAGTTTCTTGACACTGTGTATTTAATGCGTTAAAAGTCAAGATAAAGATGGCTACATCTGTATCTCACCATGATAGATATGTGCAATCCTATGAAGCCAATAAGCCACAAATGACCGACATATTGTCTAGATTAAAGCGCAAACGCTACAATGACATCTGAGAAGAAGACACGACATTCCACCGTAGGGAACATCTCGCCATCAACAAGTTCACAGTTCTATTTATCGGAATGAAATAATCCATTTGTACTCGTTAGCAGCTAATCACGTAAAATAATGACAATTAACAAGAGCTGGAAGTTTAGACCCTTTAATTAACATGGACTTTAATAGTGCAGAAAAATGTCAGCGCCTGTAGCGACAATTCACAGTTCATCTGGATACAAAGTTAAACGAACTTCTTAAGTCGAATTCCCCTAATGAGGAGGTGGAATGATGTTTATTTGTTTACTTTTCTTTGATGACTTTACGTCTTTGCCCTGTTTATGATGTTTTTGTGAATACACCTTAAAAAGATATATTTTTCTAAAGATTGATGCAGAGATAAAAAATAGAAAAATATATTTACATCCAACATCATCATAGACCAAGACTTAGAAGTGAAGCAAAGCTATGGGGGCTCAATGACGGCCATTACTTTACCAGCGTTGTTCAATATAAACAGTTCAGAAGTGGCGGATTTATTGCAAATTTGCGGAAAAATCTGGTTTTGTTGTTGATCACATGGTTTGCATGGGAACAGCCAGAATCCATGATTATGGAATGATTCACTCTGCCCTATAGGAGGGCAGGCCGAAGATGGACTACAATTAATGGATTCACCCTGTGACACCCCATGTGGAACTTTCTCATATTCCTCAAATGCAGTGGAAAAGTTTAAAGGAGTTGTACAAGGATAGAAAAACATAGCTGTTTTCTTCCATAAACAGCTCCACACCTGTCCATGAGTTGTGTCGGAAATTGTAGCTTAGCTTCATTGAAGTGAAAAGGGGCTGAGCTGCAATACCACACAAAACCTGTGGACAGGAGTGGAGCTGTTTTTGGAAGAAAGCAGCCATCTTTTTGTTTTTTAATTCCTGGACAATCCTTTTAAGTTTAAAAGGTGCTTAAAATAGTTGAGTATATAATAGTCCTTGGACATAAGCCAAATGAGTCTGTATGGTGATCATAAAAAAGGACACATAGATAAAATGATGGAGGATGCGGGCAAATTTTGAAACAATTTCATTTGTTAATTTCTCAGGTCTACTGCTAGTAAGGTTTAGATCGGTATCACAGAGGTGTATTGAGAAATTGTGTCAATGGGTGAATCCTTAGGGTATGTTCACACGGCGGGGGTCCGTAACGGCTGAAATTACGGGGATGTTTCAGCCTGAAAACATCCCCGTAATTTCAGCCGTACCGGCATGTGCAGGCGCTTGAACGCCGCGTCGATTACGGCCGTAATAAGCGCTGCTATTCATTGGAGTCAATGAATAGCGGCTCCAATTACGGCCAAAGAAGTGACAGGTCACTTCTTCTACGCGGGCGTCTATTTACGCGCCGTCATTTGACAGCGGCGCGTACATATACGCCTCGTGTGAACAGACAAACGTCTGCCCATTGCTTTCAATGGGCAGATGTTTGTCAGCGCTATTAAGGCGCTATTTTCGTGCGTAATTCGGGGCAAAAACGCCCGATTTACGTCCGTAAATAGGCCGTGTGAACATACCCTTATGCTGTAACCGCTAGACACTGGCTAAAGTGAGATGCGGATCTACAGAATCTCCTTTTTTTTTTTACCCAAGAACCCCTGCAATGTGGTATGATCTTTCCCAGTCTAAATTCCAGGCCACATTACCCTGAGTAATCACTGATTGGCGTCGGAAATTTTGCAGGAACCCCTGGAGCAAGAAAAAGTGAAAACGAAATCAGGGGTCGAAACCAATAAAGCGGAAAAACATGCGACAAGCCAGAGAAGAAGACTGAGACGTAACTAGGAGACAAAGTCAATAAGGGCATGGCCCCACGTGGCGGATTTCCTCCGCAACTGTCCGCATCAATTCCGCACAGAATCTGCGTTGCAGATTCTGTGGCGGATCTGCCCAAAATGTGCAGTAAATTGATGCGGACTAGCTGCTGCGGACTACGGGAAAAGTGCTTCCCTTCTCTCTATCAGTGCAGGATAGAGAGAAGGGACAGCACTTTCCCTAGTGAAAGTAAAAGAATTTCATACTTACCGGCCGTTGTCTTGGTGACGCGTCCCTCTTTCGGCTTCCAGCCCGACCTCCCAGGATGACGCGGCAGTCCATGTGACCGCTGCAGCCTGTGATTGGCTGCAGCCGTCACTTAGCCTGAAACGTCATCCTGGGAAGCCGGACTGGAGACAGAAGCAGGGAGTTCTCGGTAAGTATGAACTTCTATTTTTTTACAGGTTGCTGTATATTGGGATCGGTAGTCACTGTCCCGGGTGCAGAAACAGTTACTGCCGATCGCTTAACTCTTTCAGCACCCTGGACAGTGACTATTTACTAACGTCTCCTAGCAACGCTCCCGTCATTACGGGAGCCCCATTGACTTCCTCAGTCTGGCTGTAGACCTAGAAATACATAGGTCCAGCCAGAATGAAGAAATGTCATGTCCAAAAAGCAAGACGCATCCGCAGCACACATAACATGTGCATGACAGCTGCGGACTTCATTGCGGAATTTAGAATCTCCATTGAAGTCAATGGAGAAATTCCGCCATGAGTCCGCAACCAGTCCGCCACTGGTCCGCAACAGACAGAGCATGCTGCGGACACCAAATTCCGCTCCGCAGCCTATGCTCGGCAGCGGAATTTTACGCATCGTCTAAACGAACACTTCTAAATAGAAGTGGAAGTCAATGGAGGAACGGCTCCGCTGCGGATTAACACTGCGGAGTGTACGCAGCGGAATTCAAGTGAAATTCCGCCACGTGTGAACGCAGCCTAACAAGGAAGTCAAACTGCAACTACCAGACGACAGAAGCAGAAGGAGCGAGAAAAAGGTCTTATCCGGAGATAAGACTAAGGGTATGTGCACAAAATATCGACAATTACGGCTGAAATTACAGAGCTGTTTTCAGGAGAAAACAGCTCCTGCATTTCAGACGTAATTGCTCGTACTCGCGTTTTGTGGGGCGTCAATTAAGGACGTAATTTAGAGCTGTTCTTCATTGGAGTCAATGAAAAACGGCTCCAATTACATCCCAAGAAGTGTCCTGCACTTCTTTGACGAGGCTGTTATTTTACGCGCTGTTATTTTAAAACGCCTCCAATACGTCTGAAAATAGGTCGTGTGAACCCAGCCTTAGAGTCAGGCATAGGACTGATAAGCTACTTATAGGATTGTGCTGGTAATGGTTCATGCCACTTGGTGTGACGTTATTGGCGCAGGTTGTCATGGAACCCGAAGCCGGTGACTGTGTGCGAGAGAGAGGCGGTCCCAAGGAGAGATTTGCGGCCTCGGGTCGAGGTGAGTACCACAATGTGTAATTTGTATCATATTAATACATGAGAATGTGACTGTAACTGCTTTCATAGATTTGCAAAAATCGATGAATCATTAATATTTTGCCATTTGTATTATTATTATTAGTAATAGTATTATTATT